>NC_056727.1:32334947-32484947 GCF_019279795.1 Protopterus annectens | reverse complement strand
TGGACTCTGCTTGTGACTGGCCTCTTTGTAGAGGTCGACTCTCCACTTCAAACTTCCTGGGTCCTGTCTGTGAGCCAACTGGCTATCCACTGAGTGACATAAGGGTTTGTACCTAATCTCTTGAGTTTGTCAACAATGCCTGAGGGGGGAGGGGGGTATTGTGCCAAATGCCTTGGCCAGGTCAAGATAGGCAGTGTGAACTATTTTGCCTTCATCCATTGCTTTATTGACCTTGCAAAGAAGTCCACCAGGTTTAAGTAGGCATGACCTGGCCTTGACAAAACCAAATGGGGTTGGATCCAGTGTCTTGAGGTTTCCTATGTCACTACTGATAATTTCCATGATAATTCTTTCTATGGCTTTGCATATGAGACTAGTGAGACTTATGGGTCTGTAGTTTCCTGGGTCTGTAGATTACCCACCTCTGTGTGAGGGACAACTGCTGCTTTTCTCCATTCATCAGACATGAAACCTGTTTGGAGACTACAGTTAAATAACAAATCCAAAGCACTATTTAGAAGGCATCCTGGGTTATTGTCTAGGTCCATTGATTTAGTGTTCTTGGCCTTAGAGAGACCATTAAAGACCTGTTCTTTAGTAATAGCAAAGGGAATTATATTTAATAGTATTTCCTGAGGGAAGGTTTAGGCCAAGACAGGGGTAAAGTAGGAGCTGAATTTGTTGGCCAGTGGCTTTTGCTTTATCTTCTGACTTTTTTTTTTTTTTATTTTATCTACGTCTTTTGGGTTTCTAATACCATAAAGGGAATGAGCCCTATTCATAAGTCAAAGAATAATTAAAGTTCATGAAATTAGTATTGTTAAAATGTTTGATGTTAGCCAGAAGTGCTTTCACAGCATCCACAATGTGCCTAATATTGACTCCTTGTACAATTCATACAGCGTTACGTGTCCATAACATATCTAAGTATGACTGAAAATTCTTTTTATAAAACCCATTTATCCTACTTCTATTATAACTGTCTTGATGTCCTTCTTCCACATTGCCCTCGTTTCTGCTTGAAAATTCTGGTATTTTATATTTTTGTGCCTCTCTGTATGTAAAATACTGTAGTCACTGGGTGTAGCAATTTCAATGATCAATGCTACGTTTGTCTTCTTTTCATGGACTGCTATATCTGGCTTTTTTGCATATGTTTTTGAACTTTTAGTAATGGGTGATCCCATGTGATATAAACTTCACCATTTTCTGTAATGCTTTGTGGTTCATGTTTCCATTGCTTCTCGGGTACTTCAACTTTATAATGCTTGCACAGTCCACAATGCAACAATCTTGCCACATTATTATGCCTTTCAGTATACAGTCATTCTGCCATTAGTATATCACAACCAGCAACAAGGTCTGCAACTGTTTCTAGTTATGTTTTACAAAACCTACATTTGTCTGTTTCTCCCACATATTCAATGGACTTTGTAAACCAACATGTATGTAGTCCACTGTAAACCAACATGTATATAGTCTACAATCTTGGGCCACCGATATTAACTTTTTGTCTTTTGATTTAAATTCACCTCTCCTTATTTTCACATTTCTTGCCTTCTCATCTGATCCACCACCTTAAATTCATTGTTTTTGGGGGGTGGGGATGGCACATTCAGTTGCTTCCTGATGTTTATCTACTTCTGGTTTAATTTCCATTCCCGGCTGACACCGATATACTTCTGCTAAGCTAAATAGGGAAGTCATCTTAGACTTATTCTCCTCATGTTTTAAAACTTTCACTATGTTTGGGTCTTGTGAGGTCAGCAAATATGTATGTGTTCCTACGATTGCAGATCTATACATGTAATCAATTTGAGGAGGCCCATAACTCCATCAAAGCAAGGAATATATAGTCTTGGTATACACTGAATTTTACAAATCATTTGATGAGCATGAAGCATCCTTCTTGTTTTCCTGTCCAACCCATCCAACACCTTTTGGGGCCAGTCAATCACCCCAAATCTGTGCGTTAGGACAGAAAGTGCAAATTGTTTTATAGGTTGAACTTCTAAATGCCAGTGCTGTTTTCGATATTAATTTTAGTCTTCTAAAATATTTCTTAGTAAGTTTTATTCTCATTTTTTCATGCTTTATTGTTGATCCTTCATCAGATCCCAAATATAGGATCATAGGATCATAAGATCATAATAGATTACTATGGTATCGACTAGGTCATTTCAAGCCTAGCCATTTGATCTCAATGTAATACCATGGAAATGTCAGTTAATATCCAGGATTACATTTAGTAATGACTGTCAATGTCCAGTAGGGTTGTGGGCACTGTTCCTGTTAAGACTTTATGATGCCCCATCCACTCATCCAGGTTCCTTTTGAACAGTGTCATAGAGGTGCTTGGTGTTGATAATGAGTGACATGGATGCACATATCGGGGCAGACAGAACAGGATACAATGACTGCCTAGGTCCACATGGATGGGGCAACAGGAATAAAGAAGAAGAGGCCATTCTAGAGTTCTGTCTAGCAAATGGCTTGAAAGTAGCCAACATATGGTTCAGAAAGTGCAACTGTCACAAGATCACATACAAGAGTGGCCAACATGCAACTCAAGTAGATTTCCTCCTGGTAAGGAAAAGACAATGGGGTAGAATCAATGATTTCAAATTCATCCAAGTGAAATAATCAGCCCACAGCATAAACCGCTGATGCCATAATCAGCTGCAAGCAGTGGTCAGAGAAGGCTCTAAGATCAACAGAGACCAGGCTGAAGACCTGTATTCAAAATGAAACGCTGTACAACAATGGCCAATGAAGTAAAGTTCTCTTGGAGAATAGGTAGTGTGGTTAAATGATATAAAACTTAAAAGTGCAACATATATAGCAAAAAACTTGCATACATTTCCAGTACTTAAATTGAATGCACTTACAAGATATTCATACTGTAAATGCAGTTATACCATAGTGAAATGATGGCTCCAAAGTTTCCAGTCTTATGATGGCTTCAAAGTATCCAATCTTTTTGGTCTGATATACAAAGTATCCACACTGAAGATGTAGTAGCTGCTATATGACTGTGATGAACTGTGATAACAGCTTAACCAGTCTAACAGATCAAATAAAAGCTTCTAGCTTTAATGGCAGTTAAAATCCTTTTATTGTAGGAAAAGTTAAAACCTTCATGTCAAGTTAAAATCTTGATGTAGAATAAAACAGTCCCTATGTATTCCAAATGATAAGCGCTTTCGGTATCTTCTTCAGAGCTGAAGACCTGGAAGTTGTCTGGAGAGAAAATCCAACAGTACAAGGAATTACTCGGGCCTTTAGCACCCCAAGAAGAGGAGGAAATAGGTGGAGTTGAAGAAGAATGGCAGCACCTCAAAACAGCAGGTGTGAGGACTACAGAACAAATATGTGGCCGAGTCAGGTATGGAAATAAGGTACATAAGGAAAGCTGGTGGTGGAATGCAGAAGTCCAGAAAGTCATCAAAAGAAAGAAGGAGTGCAGGAAGAAGTAGGAGATAGAAAAGACTGACCAGGCTGGGAAGGACTACTGGTTAGCTAATAAAGAAGCTGAGAAAGAAGTTGCAATAGCAAAGTATAGGGCATCGGAGGCACTTTGCCAGCGTATGGAAAGTGACTCAGTAAGGGGCACAAAGAAACTATATCAAGTTGCAAGACAAAGACAGAAAGATAAAGAAGATAGTCAAACACCCATCATAAGGGATGCCAACAACAACCTGCTCACCAGTCCACAGGACATCAAAGGCAGATGAAAGGAGTACTTCTAGCAGCTTCTGAATGAAGAAAACCCAGTAGAAGCTGTACTGCCCCAGAAACAGCCTACGATGGGAGAAGAAGAAGAGCCTAACCTAGAAGAAGTAAGATGGGTGAGATAGGGGATAAATGACATGAGAGGGTACTCATAGCAGTGTGGAGAGAAACGAGTATCCCAGTTGACTGGATAATAAGCATACTCATGCCAGTGTACAAGAACAAAGGGGACATCCACAACTGTGGGCAGTACACAGGCATCAAACTCCTATCACACTGCATGAAATTTCTGGGGAGGATGATTGATAAATGGATATGCAGAGTAGTATAATGGAAGACGTGAGGTTGAGCAGTTTGGATTCAGATCAGGATGCAGCACAACTGACCCAATGTTTGCAGTGAGACAAATAGTAGAGAAGAAACTAGAGATGAGGAAAAAGTCCAACTGGCCATTCCTAGACTTGGAGAAAGCATATGACAATGTCCCAAGAAATCTGATCTATGGCAGTACTGCGGGGGTTCATAGTCCCAGAAGCATTGGTAGAATTAGTGCAGGCTATGTTTAAGGACCAAATGACTCAACTACGAACAGTGTTCGACCTCACAGAGGGGTTCCCAGTGGTAGTGGGTGTACACAAGGGTTCAGCTTTGAGCTCACTGTTGTTCATACTGGTGATGGACTACATTAACAAACAGGTTGGAAGGGACAGATCAACAAAGCTGCTGTATGCAGATGATGTGGCAGTACAGGCAGACTCTAAGCAAGTACTCCAGCAAAGTGTAGAGCATTGGAATGCAAAATTGAAGGCACATGGGATGAACACAAGCACAGATAAGAAAGTGGTAATGGCAGCAAACTGGGGAAAAGAGAAGAAGCTGAGAATCGAGATAGAAGGGAAGATAGTGGAACAGGTAAATAGCTTCAGGTATCTAGGAGGGGTGGTTCAGGAAAAGGGAAGTCTAAATGAAGAAGTCAAAGCTAGAATCAGAGGGGCTGCAGGAGTGTCAGGTGTAGTCTATGATAGAAGAATTCCAAAGAAGCTGAAAAGTTAGGTGTACAAGGCAGTTGTGTGACCAGTACTACTGTATGTACAGAATCCTGGGCAGTAAAGGCAGAGCAGATGAACAAGATAAAGGTGATGGAAATGAAGTGCCTGAGAAGAGTGGTAGGATGCACACTGTGGGACAAACGAAGAAATGAAGACATCAGAGCAGAAACCAAAGTGGCTCCAATTGCATTAAAGATCTAAGAGAACAGAATGTGGTGGTTTGGACACATGCAAAAAAAGCAGAAGAGAATTTGGGGAAGAAGATTTGGGACAGCCAGGAAGAAGGTAGGAGGAAGAGAGGATGTCCAGCAAAGAGGTGGATGGACTGTGTGAAAGAAGATCTGTGACAGTCACCAATGAGTGTCAAAGAAGGCAGGAGTGTGGCACTGAATCAAGAGAGATGGTGACAGTTGACACGATTCACCGATCCCATGTAGAAAATGGGAAAAAGAAGGCTGATGATGATGATGATGATGATGGACATGCTCTGTTTCACATAAATAGGTAGCCTATTCTGAAGATGCTGCAGTTGCTGGGAGAAAAATCTGTTCCTCCAGCATGTCCTATTTAGGTCGCAGGCCATATTTAGGTCCCTGGAATGGGTGGCTCTAGTCTGAAGCAAGTTTATTAGGTTTGGGTCTGGGAAAGCTCTGTAAACCAGGCATAAGTCTCCCCTAAGAAGTCTATATGATATAGAGTAAAGTGACAGGGACTTTAGTCTGTCTGTGTATGGCACATGCTGGAGACCCTTAACCTTCTTTCTAAGAAACCTCTGAGGTCCCTCTAACTGCTGCAGGTGCTTTGTATGGTATATGCCCTACAGGGCTTTATACTCAATTATTGGTGAGATTAATGCCGAGTATAGAGTGGTTATAACCTCTTTTGCTCTCAAGGTGATGCCTTTACTAATTAGGTGTGTACATAGAAAGTCTTCTTTACTACAGTAGACACATGGTGATAAAAGTTAAGGTTGCAGTCAACTTGTGGTGTTTAGATCAAGTTATCGAAAGATGAAAATAGTGAACACTATTTCATCGGCCCCAAAACATCCAAACATGAAAATATCGAACATTCAGAACATCAAATTTTTTCCCATGGAAACAATTCACTGCTCCGAAACACATATACACACCATAAGCACATCAAACAAACAGCAACCACACACATGCACTTAAATTCCTACATCTAACGCTACACTGAACTAAACATACACTACTATCTACCCACTTACCTTAACCCAAACCCTAACCCTAAGGTCCATCACTATCGCATACTCACCTAACCCGCGCCCTAACCCTAACTCACTTTAACCGCCACTAACCCTAAAGTCTGTCACTATCACACACATGCCTAACCCGTGCCCTAACCCTAACTCACTTAACCTGCCCCTAACCCTAACATACAAACAATCGCACACTTACCTGAACCCAACCCGTAACTTTCCACCACAGAGCTAAGAAAAACAAAGCCACAGAAACGGCCAACCAAATTCTTTCCCGAGGAAAGAATTAGCTGTTCTGCAGCTTCGCTATTCTTAGCATTCGCTGAATAGTTTTTGATATCAGAACATTCGAAGTTTTAATACTTCGATGTTCTGATATAGACCCAACTTGTAAACCCAAGTTCCTTAGCACTTTGTGGGTATAGGGTATTGTTGTTGATTTGATAATGTGAAGGGAATGATGATGCATTACGTTGCATTCAGTTTGAGAACATGCCTAAGACACCAGTTGTTGTTCTGTGTAAGACCCTTGTGGACTACACTTACATAATTTGGGGATTCAATAACTACACCCAGTTTACAGTTGTCTGCAAACTTGGTCAGCCACAATCCTTTAGTTTAGAGATCAATTTCTGAGAAGTATATACCAAATAGCATGGGGCCCAGCACTGACCCCTGTGGCACCCCGCTGGTAACAGGTCTCCAGGTTGATGTGGAGTCACCCACTCTGATAGTGCATGTCTAGTTTGTGAGCCAGTTAGCAACCCATCTTAAAACAAAGAGGTTTACATTCAGTTTGCTAGGTTTATCAGTAATTCCTGAGTGTGGGATTGTGTTGAAAGCCTTTGCCAAGTCAAGGCATGCTGTGCACACAGATTTGCCCTCATTAGTGGCCCTGGTTACACTTTTGAAAATATTCACAAGATTTAACAGGCAGGATCTGCCCTTGACAAAGCTAAATTGGGTAGGATCCAGGGTTTGGAGGTCACCTATGTCTTTATTTATAAGGTCCATAATGATACATTCAATGACTTTACAGATGAGGCTGGTCAGGCTTATGGGTCTGTAATTCCCCGGGTCTGTTGCTAAGTCACCTTTGTGGAGGGGAATAACAGTTGCTGTGCCCCATTCTTCAGGAACAAAGTTTGTGGTTAGACTATGATTGAACAGGATACTTAATGATGACACTAGTTCATGTTTTGGCCTGTTTAGAACACAACCTGGGATGTGGGGGGGCAAGGTTTATGATAGATTTGGAGGGGATGGGGTGAAATTTTGTCAAACCTATCTGCTAGGAAGTTTGCTATCGCTGTGGGGTCAGTGTGTGTGATACTGCTGGTCACTAGTTCTGCACATGCTTGGCTCCTACCTTTTAGGCTATGTACCTAGCTGTAGAAGGCCTTATGGTTATCCTTGACTGTGCTAGCTAAGTTTTCTTTTTTTTCAAAGAGGCCCTAAGAGGATTTAACAAGTTGTCTTATTTGCCTGTTGAGGCTGAGGAGGGTGCTTTTCCATTATTGGGCCTCACCTCTGTTTTCATGGACAGCAACGTTTCCTGTTTATTGTAAAGTTTGTTGATGTTGGATGTCCATCATGGCGGCTTGTTTTTACTTGGGGCTCTGGCATTGATTGCTTCTGGTACAGCCGAGTCTACACACTTATGCAAGTGATTGTACAGGGCTTTAGTGTAAGCTTCAGTGTAGCTACCACTTCCAGCTGGGGGCAGGGCTCAGAATGCATTTATACCTTCACCTAGGAGGGTATAGTTTATAGTTGGCAAAGTTTTTTAGTCTGATTTCACCCTTTGTGAGTTCTAGTGTTAGTGTCAGCTCAAAGGTGACTGATTCATGGTCCAATTTAACTAATGAGGGTCTGATAGTTGCAGTAGTGCATCTGTTTGACATGTTACTGAAAACCAGATCTAGTATGTTTATTCCTCTTGTTGGGGTATGAACAATTTGTTCCAGGGCATTTGAGTTAACAAAATCAAGGAACTGTTGTGCTAGCAGGTTCTGGCTAGAGTAGGTTTCAATTATTCCACCATCAACTGGGATCATAGGATCATAACTTCCTATGATCCTATGATCCCAGTTGATGGTGGAATAACTGTAATCCCTTATAACCATAATATTTGGATTGAGCCCAGTTTGGTCAAGTAGGCTTTGTGCACATCATGACCCATGGAGCGGGATCTATAACTATCTAAGACATGAATGGGGGTCTTACCCACCGTAACCTGAACTTGGCGTAATTCCATGGAGTTGTCCAGTCTGACTATACAGGATGTAAATTTATCTCTAATATAGATAGAAACACTACCTCTTTTGGTTCTCATACATTCATTTTCTGATCTGAAGGTGTAGAAGGCATTGTAGCCGATTTATACACTCTCTTGAGTTCAAGTTCTTTATATCAAATTCCTGTCCTAGGCTAATGTTTTCTTGGTGCTGCAGCTTTCTTGCTTTAAATGTTGCTTTTGCACATATATCATAACCAAATAATATTCTTATATCATCTGAAAAAGTTTTGACCAATTGCAGTTGTGCTTTTAGTCTTCTTCTGATGAGCTATACAGTTTTAAATGATCCACAAACATTAAATGTGAGGTCTTTACACTTTGTTGTTTTCTGGGAGCCAAATTGTAGCCATGACCCAGTCTGTAATCTGTTAGTTTGACAGTTTAATGGGTTAAGGGCAAGACCAAAGAACCACGGTGACAAAGGTCACCCTGGAATATCCCCCTTTGAATTGTTATCCCTGGTATAATAATTTGCCCTTTATCATGGCTTAACTGCAAAGTGATTTTCTACTGTTTCATGGCTGCTGTAATATAATCAGTCAGAGTTGGAATTATCTTATGCATTTTTAAGCACTCTTTTATCCATGAATGTGGAATACTATCAAATGCTTTTTATAGTCAGTCCATGTCATACTTGGATTCTTCTCCTTTTTACAGTTCTCCATTATGACTTTATTTAACAACAAATGCTCCTTTGGTCCACATGACTTTCTTTTGTTACCCTTTTTATTCTATTGCTGTGATTGAGTTTTCTTCTAAATGACTAGAACCTCTATCAGCATCAATTATTGGCCTATAATTTTTAGGATAACTTCCAGGTTTGCTCTTAAGTAGGAGTATTGTTTTATCTGCTGTTAACCAGGTTGGTGTCTGTTGTGGGTGTGCATATAAATAGTTCTTACTTATGGCTAACTCTTCATGTAAAGATGTTAATACTTTCAGTCAGACGTTAGGTAATGCAGTTTGCCTGGGGTTTTCCAATTAGGAGCTTTTCTTAAATTTACTTAATTTCTCTGGCCATTACTTCATCCCAATTTATATTCTGTACATTTTAACTTCTTATTCTTTCTTTTACTTCTTCTATAAATTCAGCATCATTGTTATGTTCCACAGGATCTGCATAGATATTTCTCCAAAATGTATCTATTTTTTGTTTTTGGTGGTATTTCAATTCATTTTGCCTTACTTCCCATTTCTGTATAAGACTTTTTTTGGGTCATCAATAAATTGATTATTTTCTACTTTTCCTTTATATTGATCTGCATATTGTCTAAGTTTTTCTGCCTGTGCTGACACTTTTAGTTTATCATTTGCGATAATGTATAATAGATAAAAAAAGCAAGTAATCTCCATGGTAACCCCAAAATCTCAAAAAAACCCACTAAACAAGTATAGTGGGTCCAAAAACAAAACAATGTAAAAACGTGTCTGTTTGGAAGATTTTCAGTCCATATACCTCTAGTTAATCACTGTATATTAATCAGATCAGACAACAGTAGTAGAAGTAACAAACTTAAACTCATCTTAAATAAAAAAAAAAATAATAATAATAAAAAAATATATAATTGTACAGAATTACTAAGTTTTCAAAAGTAATCCATGCAAGGCAGGCAGTCTGTTTCCAGTCGAAAATCCCTTATTAAGTATAGTTTCCTCACAAGCTTTCTAAATAAATGTATATATATATATATATATATATATATATATATATATATATATATATATATATACTTTTTAATCAGGCAAGGGAGTGGTTTATTGTGCTGGAAAACAAAGTGTTATTGGTACACATGTTAAATTTACATCTCTTCCTCCATCATTGTGACATTCGAGCTGGTCCTGCCCCACTTTAGTAGCTGTCATAATAATATAACCCTTATGTACTCTAAATAAAATTTATAATGCTGTGGTACCTCTTATTTAACCAGATTATTAAGTCTGTGATTTTATCCAAGAAAATTTACTACATGGCTGGAAATATATCCTTAGTCCATTTGACAATCAAAATATATATATAAATATATACATATACACTTTGCATGTAAAAAATGAATTGTAAAAATAGCTTTTCATAACCTATTGTTAACAAAGATCGCTTTCGTCCTTCTAGACTTCTTCAGGTCTATGTACAAGAACCCTAAAAAACTATCTATAAAAATATTATTGTATAATTAGTTAGTATTGTTATTACATATCATTTTGAATAAAGTGGAAAAAAGAGATCCAGAAAAAGAAAAAAATAAGAAGAAAAACTGTATGACAATGGAAACAAAATATACACTTAAATTACAACTGATTTAAAATAGTATTTAAAACCAACTGGTAGAATAAAATAAAATAAAATAAAATAAAATTAGTCATGTAAACAATGTGGTAATTTTCTAAGTTCCAGTGCACCTTTAATTGAAGAGTAGTAGTTTAGTCCAGGCTTCCTAAAAGAATTCAGATTTAATTGCCACAAGTTCATGTTTCTCCAGAATATTCGCGATCTGTTCTGATACTGCATGTTGCTTCTATCATGCCTATCTTTCTAAGCATTTTTGTTGATCTATTCTTTCTTCTATACTCTTCTAACAGTGGCACTTCCTATCTTATTTTCTTTATAGTTTTCTCTGTTTGATACTTCCTTGATGGCATTTGATTTCTCCCCTTATTTTCCATTACTGCTCTGTGTTTTTGTGGTAACACTTTCCCCTGGATTCAGCAAGCCCTGCAAGGCATGCAGGACTAGTGCAGGAGCTCCAGCAGGCAATATGTCTGCCGTGCGATCCAGGAATAACCTGTATGGACGTGCACTAGCGCTCCTGCACTAGTCCTGCATGGACACAGCCCCTGTATGCAAATTACCCCATTTGCAGGAGAAATCCATGCAAATAAGGTGAATTTGTGAACCAGGAAGCAGGAAACCGGCCGTGCAGGACTAGTGTAATCAGCAGAAATGTACTCCACCAGTAACCAAGTACATTTCTGCAAACTACAAAACGGAGCCATGACAGCTCCAAATAAAGGGTGGATATCATGTACCATCTATAAGGCCATTGGCATGGAAAACAGTTGCATAACGAAAAAAAATCAGTTTTTATTTTTTTTACCGATCTCGGCTGTTTAAGCATAGGGCAGCGGCGCGCAAGCAGGGTCGGGCAGAAAATAAGAAAAAAAAACTTAAAATAAGCATTCTAACCAAAATCACTATTTTGCCATCATGCTCAATGGCAGGCAGAAGACAACATACGTTCATAGATTAGCACTAAGCTAACTGCCCTTGAGAGCCATTTAAAGCCTAGTCAATTATCCCTTCTGAGACTCAAATCCTGCACCTTGTGTTTGTAAAGCAAACACCTTAACCATTAGGCCACCCTCCCAACCCTTAATGTGGCCAGTGATTAGTGGTTGCTAAGGGGGGAGGCTCAGTGTGGGACATGTAACTATGCATCAGCAGGCAATCCTATGTAAATGAGGGGAATGGTACTGAATCCCAGAATTCCCCTGCATACTAGCCAGCACTCAACAGTGTAATAGCAGGAATAGCTTGGTGCAAGTGTAGGAGTTAGCTGACATCATGGGGGGTGTCAGGTATACTGTAAGTGGATTGGAGCCCTGTGGCTCCGGTTTGCCCTTAGCTTAGCAGAGCTAAGCAAGGGGGTGTGTCTGAGGCTGCCTAGCACTCTTTACCTTGCCTAAGCAGGTGTGCACTGCTCACCAGGTTTTAAAGGGAAAAAAAAGTAAACCAGGAAATAACATCTTTGTACACATTTGAGCACTGTCTTTGCACGGCACGCCCCCGGGCTTAAACAGGAAGACAATGGGACAGGAAAACAGCAGTAGGAAGGTAATCTAGAAGAACTAGCATAGCCGGCAGGTGAAATGTATCAGAATCAGCCAATTACACAGGCAGCAGACCAGCCCAGCCCCAAGCACCACTATAAACTATGCAAACACATTTCCCTCTGATTTTCCCACATACTCTATACTACCGGTGTATACAAGCCGGGACCTTTTAACAAACAAAACAACAAAATGATAGGGGCTGCAATAGCTATCATACAACAACATGTGGAAGAAGCTGAGGGTGGTGAGAATGTGAATGCTGTCATCCAACACACGGTAAGGAGAAAGAGAAGAGTATACAGACCCAAGGTAACCTACCAGGGGCTACATGAGCTAGAGATAGTGGAGTGCTATAGGGTGGACAGGGACCTCCTACAGCAAATTGTTGAGCTGTGCCGGCCACACCTGACACACAGAACTAACAGAGGGGAATCCATCCCAGTTGATACCAAGGTATGTGCAGACCTAAGAATACTAGCTACAGGTACTTTCCAAAGACCAACTGGGGATATCATGGGGATCCCACAGGCATCAGCATCTAGGGTACTCCACCAATTCCTGGATGCCATGTTAGCACATGCCAGTGTGCATATATTTCCCCAGCACCTCTAAGCCGTTGGCCAGCAATATGCATCTCTTCCACCATATAGCAGAATACCCTGAGGTAGTGGGTGCTATAGACATCAAAGCACTACCTGGTGAGCGGGGTAGGGTCTTCATCAACCGCAAGGGCTTCCACTCCATCAACTGCCAGGTCGTGCGATGCCCAGGGCATAATAATGAATGTGTGTGCTGGCTGCTTTGGAAGCTATCATGATTCCCACATCTGGCATCTAACACAGCTGTACCAGAGATTTGCCACTGGGGACATCCCTAATGGTCACCTAGTGGGGGATGCTGGTTACGCACTGGAGCCGTGGCTGATGACACCCATCAGAAATGCACACACTCCCGAACAAGAACCCCATAATGAGGCACACGCACAGACCAGAATAATAACAGAGCGTGTGTTTGGCATGCTCAAGTCATGGTTCCAGTGCCTGGACACATCCGGTGGAGCCTTGCAGTACTCACCATCTACATGTACTCAAATTGTCATTGTTTGTGCCATGCTACACAATATGATCCTGTGGAAACAGTTGCAGCAGGAACAGCATGGGGCAGGGCCACACAGGCCCCCACCATTGCCATGGCCTGCACAGGCACAGAGTGACTCAGAGGAGGAACAAGCTCAGCCTGCTTCAGTAGGCAGAAGGAGGTGTGCCCAGTATGCCCTGGCCTTGGCAAAGAGGCAACACATAGCACATACACTGACACAGGAGGGAGCCAGGGAATGACACCTCCCTCTGACTCACACTTACAGTAAAAGGGATGCTAAACATGACACTACCTGTGCTCAACCATGTGTAGACAGTGTACTATGTGCATCTGACATAGGCTGCCCTTCATCACCACCCTCAATACTAGCACACCCACAAGGTAAGTCACTCAAATTAAACACTGCCGAATGTAGTAGTATGTGTTGTTACCTGTATCTATGGTATGCATGTGAGCATGCAAGGGAATCGGGTGGCTGAATGGGATGCCAGCAGATAGTAGAAACCTATAGTGGCAGCATGAGATCTATAACACCACAGTAGCCAGTACTACACATGGTGACAAAACCCACTGCAGGAAATGTGCTGGGCCACATGTGTGTCCATATGACATGCACATGCCAGTCAGGGAGATACACATACCCAACAACAGTCACAGCCAGCAGGACAGGTGTAGACAAACAAAAACAGAGGCTGTGCTAAGGCCACTGAATGATGCCTATGGGTAACCTCCCTCTCTCAGGCCTACACAGACAGACTACACCAGGTCAGGCATTGGGATGTTAGTTCTGAAGGGTAGGAAGTCAGAAACTAATATGTACTTCAATCAAACGTAAGACCTGTAGTACACTGACATGCCTCTAGTCAGCATGATAGGTTAGAAAACAAAATGATACGAGTACAGTCATAGCAAATGTGTACAAGTGTCAGGTGTACCCCCCAATCCTGTGCAGCAATGTAGAAACAGTCAGGTGTGCCTCCCCAAAACTGTGTATCAATGTAGAAACAGTCCGGTGTGCCCCCCCCATAGCCTATATAGGCATGTAGTAACAGTCAGGTGTGCCCCCAATCCTGTGTAGCAATAGAAACAGTCAGGTGTGCCCCCCATATCCTATGCAGACAGTAGTAACAGTCAGATGTGCCCCCCCAGTCCTATGTAGAAATGTAGTAACATGTATGTGTATGTATAATACCAGTGGAGCACAGATGCCCAGAGGTGGCCAATGTAGCAGGATAGATTGTAGCATTTGCACAATATGCAGGTATGTGTGTGTTAGGTTGGTGTATGTTTCATATTGTGTGGGAGTGTTCTGTATGTATGCATGTTGAGATATGACCTGGTGGCCATTGCCGACTATTGCTGATGACAGAGCCAAATCCTCACAACTGCAGTGCCAAAGACAATTCCCACCACTATAACACATGCTAGCATTAAGCCATTGTAAATGTATGATGGTAATATGTGTCACCATCTGAAAGATTGACATGGCATGGCTGTTGGGCTAGATATACAAGCAGTACACATGGGAAAGTACCCCAGACATACAGTATATAATATGTAACTGTGAAATGGACACACCCCTGGAATTGCACATACAGGTATGCATCACATTATCTGGGCCTGCAGTAGGGGATACCGGGGTTGTCTGGCCGAATACTTGCAGATCACAAAGGTGGTAGGACTGATGTATTGGGAAACAGCTGATGTACCTACACATGCCAGCATAATTGGAATGCCCCATGCATATCTGTATGTCAGATGCAAGAAGTGTCCATAGCACACATGCACCCAGCTCACCAAAACACCACACACAGGTATCTCTCTGGTCGTATCCCTGCTGTTGGAAATGGGTACAGTATGACCCCACTTGTATATGACAATAGCGAAAGAATGCAGCATGCAGTGCACGTGTCCCATGCAGGTGTGTCCCTAGCTGTAGGTAGCACCCTGCCAGCATCCACACCACCTGATCAAGACTGATAGAAAGTATTGGCATGAACACCTAACACACCTACCCTGTCACCCCAGGGGAATATACTATATGGCGGCCTGAGACTGTAGGACTGACAGAATGCAATGACCTGCCACAGCTGGCCTGCATGAACACCAAATGGCTTACAGGCCTCTGCCAAAGGCTTGTGTCTCACATGTACTGCCAATGCATGTTATGTCATGGACACCCAAATAACAACATAACACACTCCACATAAGCCGTATGCAAGGTGATGTGGACACACCACAGTAACATGTCCACCATGTCCCACTGCATGAACTGTGGATGAACACCAAAACACATCTGTGATGAGGTGATAACCTTAGAGAAAGTATCAGAGAATGTATGCATAATGTATGGAAGAGGATAGAATGATTGGGGGGGTAGCATGGCCAGCATGGAATGTGCAAAGTCCAACACACAGCTGTGTGCACATGCTATATGACTGCAAACACATAAATGGGTGGCTACAAACCTGCCCGTACACCACAATAGGGGTAATGTCCTGTCACATGCTCCCTTCCTCTGTGTAACCTGTGTGAATCTGTACAGCTGTGAGGTATTTCCATAGCAAGTTAAGGCCATAATGTCATGTTGATGGATGTACAAACATGGGAACCTCTGCCAGCACTATACCAAGGTGCTGAACCAGATACACAGACCCAGCAGCAAGTGTCTGCAGCTCCCCCTCCAGAATGGCATAACTTACCATGAATATGTAGGCGTCTGCCCTCAATACCAGACACAGCTGCAGTTACCCTTTTCCTCCAGGACATCACTGTGAGCAAGAATGTTGTCTGACAGTACTTGAGGACATAAAACATCACAGTGTATAACAGCACACATGACTGAATATCTCTGTTAACACCAGTACCATGTAGCAGAAGCAGCACAGACACAATCACCTACAGTCCACACTATCCCCTACACAGTTTGTCCCCATATTGTCAAATGATCTATAGATAACCTGCAGAAACAGTTTGCTACCTGTAGGTGTACAACACAAAGGTCTGCACTGGAGTACAAACTACCTGGAATGGATACACACATTCAATACAGAAGGGCATACTGGGCATGCTCATGCACTTAGAGAAATGAAGGCAATGTCAGTCAACAACATACTGGAAGGTCATACTGGGCATGCTCACACACTTTGAAACCCATGTCTGCAAACAATAGTGGACCATACATATCTGGCAGTTGCAGATGTTAGTGCATACACTCCTCAGTATGCACCAGTCATGCTTTGCACACACATTGGATTGGATAGGAATAGAGACATATATCCAAGGACAACACACTATAATAAGCCAAAAGTACAGATACATAGATGTGTGGAAGAGAGGTACTGTGACAAAGAGCCATCCATCATGAAGCCTGCCCCATCCAGCACACAGCCAAATGGCTACAACCACATGTGTAAATGTCACTCACTGTAGGAATTAGCCACTGGTATCCATCAGCATTACAGACTCTGTGGTGTAAGTGCTAGTTGTGAAACATGACTGTACAAGCCAGTAGTTATCTAGCATCTGTATACATGCACCTGCGGAATATAACCCTGCGTGTACCTGCATGTGGTGTGTCAACCTCTAGATGAATGGGTTATGCACATGCACTGCCCTCCCCATAGCCCTACTATGAAAAGCCTACTGATGTCTTTCAGTTTGAAATACACCTTTGGGAATGGAATAACCCAGTCATCTCTGTGGTGCATTCTAAAACTGCAGAATGCTGTAGTGCGATAAACTAGTTAGGAAGGAGTTCTAATGCCAGACATGGCAACTGTGTGTGTGTCCCTGTCTGTGTAGGGAGCATTGCTTTTTAAGCTAGTCAACTTCACTACAATTCAAATGCCCTACTTTGGCAAGGCTGCTGATGTCATTCACGGTGAAATACACCTTTGAGAAAGGTCTAGCCCAGTAATCTCCATAGTGCATCTTAAAACTGTGTAATGCTGTAGTGTGATAAACTAGTTAGGTAGGAGGTCTAATCCCAGACATGGCAACTGTGTGTGTGTGTGTGTGTGTGTGTGTGTGTGTGTGTGTGTGTGTGTGTGTGTGTGTGTGTGTGTGTCTGTCTGTCTGTCTGTCTGTGCAGGGAGCAATGCTTTTAAGGCTGCTGATGTCATTCACTGTGAAATACACCTTTGGGATAGGTGTAACCCAGTGATCTTCGTGGTGCAGCCTATAACTGCGTAATGCTGTAGTGTGATAAACTAGCTAGGTAGGAGTTCTAATCTAGACATGGCAACTGTGTGTGTCTGTGTAGGGAACAATGTTTTTTAGGCTAGTCATGCTCACTACAATTCAAATGCCCTACTTTGGCAAGGCTGCTGATGTCATTCACTGTGAAGTACACCCTTGGGAAACGTGTAGCCAAGTAATCTCTGTGGTGCGTCCTATAACTGCACACTGCTGTAGTGTGATAAACGTGTTAGGTAGGAGTTCTAATCCCAAACATGGCAACTGTGTGTTTGTGTGTTTCTGTCTGAGTAGGGAGCAATGTTTTTTATTTTAGTCACACTCAGTACAATTCAAATGCCCTACTTTGGCAAGGCTTCTGATGTCATTCCCTGTGAAATACACCTTTGGGAAAGGTGCAGCCCCGTAATCTCTGTGGCTCGTCCTGTAACAGTGTAATGCTGTAGTGTGATATAGTACTCTGGTAGGGTTCTATTCCCATACATTGCAAGTTTGGATGTTTGTGTGTGTGTTCTTTTGTTTGTGTAGGGAGCAATGCATTTTCGGCTAGTCAAACTCACTACAGATCAAATGCCCATCTTTGACAAGGCTGCTGATGTCATTCCCTGTGAAATACACCTTTGGGAAAGGTGCAGCCCCGTAATCTCTGTGGCTCGTCCTGTAACAGTGTAATGCTGTAGTGTGATATAGTACTCTGGTAGGGGTTCTATTTCCACACATGGCAAGTTTGGATGTTTGTGTGTGTTCTTAAGTTTGTGTAGGGAGCAATGCATTTTCAGCTAGTCACACTCACTACAGATCAAATGCCCTTCTTTGACAAGGCTGCTGATGACAGTCACTGTAAGCTACACCTTTGGGAAAAGTATTGTCCTGTAATCTCTGTGGCACGTCCTATAACTTTGTAGTGTAATAAACTAGTTAGGTAGGAGTTCTAATCCCAGACATGGCAGGTGCCTGTATTTGTCATTCGTATCCAGTGCGGAGGTGGCTGTGAGTGTGTAACAACTGGACTTGTTTTGGAGTGGGTTTTGCATATTTTTTATATGGTAGCCCTATTATATGTCACAATGTCAACCTTACAGGGATAACCATTGTGAAATAGCCGAGAGGCTGGGGTGCCAATCCATACCCCTACATGTGACATCAAGGCCTGGTGAACAAAGTTAGCAACCCTTGTATTACCCACAGAACACTCTCAACCAATGTCTCATACACAAACACACTTGCCTAGGCAACAACCGCTATGTTGGTAGTACTCTGCATATTGCCCACAGATAGTAACCATGGTGTGATTGCATTGGACTACAGAGGGTATGACACCCTGTCCATTAGTACAATAGGCATGCACATGCAGACAGTACGCCTTCACTATGTTCCCCACTGAACACCTGCAACCCCTGTGGTGTCATCAAATGTGACCCACAAAGGACATACCATGCCTTAAACACATGCCCTGTATGGACAGATGTCACTGACACCAGTGAATACCTGTATCATGCCACCAATGTAGGTGCAGGGTCAACCTGCTGACCAATACCAGTTCTCACCACATGTGGCCAGGACTAGCACATCTGATGATACACAATCTGAATACACAGCATGGGCCATACACCCCTAGTACAGTTCCACATGTGACTGTGCATGCATGTGGGACATGTGCACATCCCAGACACCATCCATTTCATGGACTAATGAACATGTACATGGCAAGCAATGCACAGCAATGGCCACACACAATAGTTACCTAGGTGACTGGATGGGGAATACAATTCCCACCTTAGTGGGCCAATCCAGACACTACACCCCTGAACCACACTGTAGACCTTTGTCCTGTGGCCTGATGCCAAGGTATACCCATCACCTAGCCTTGTATAGCCATCTGGCACAGTCAACCACTACACACCCATGAAGCAATGTAACCAAGAATATTAGTACTGGCACCCTGTGTCTGTGTCTGTGTGGTGTATGATGCCTTTGATCACATTCACACTCACTACAACCCCCATTGGCATATTCCCATACTCTGGGGATAAACTACCTATCTATATCAAACAAAGCTCCTCATTAGCACTCTTCAAGAAAAATCTTGATGATTGGATGGGAAATAGAAAATTCACCATGGGGATCACCTCTGTGGCTCTGCTCGACAGTGGTACAGAAAAATAATTTTCTTGGGTGGCAAAAGCCAGGGTACCTTTTTGGCTGGGCTTGTATAGGCCCCAGGGCCGATAGCCTAGTACCTACCTATGAACCTATGAAACATGCTGTCTAATGTCAGACACCTCCACATGCCCTTTGCCCATATAACTTCCAAATAACACCTGTGGTGCATGTGATACCTCCACAGTACTGTATTGTGGCAAACTAACTAGTGAGGAGGTGTATGCTTGACCCTGCCAAGTGTGTCAATGTGTGTGGGTCCCTGAGAGAGTGTGGCTGTGTTGATGCTGACACCTGTTCATGCGGACAGGCATGTGTACTACACCTACCGTATAGCTACCAAATCACTGCTGCAGATGTCACTCACCATCGCATATACTTTTGGAGAGCTCCTCAACATCTAAGCTATGTGGTGCATCCAATAACTGCATAGACATGTGATAGCAATACATAGTTAGTCAGGGGGTTGATACCCTGTACTTGTAGGTGTGTGACACAAACATGCTTAGGTTTTACTCTCCCACCCCATCCCTGACATATATTTGCCTCTGTCTGCATCTCTCACTCCCTCTCTGGTGGATGTGGAGACATACACCTGCTTTACTTAGGCAGAAGCATGTGTTTTGTAAGTGATGCTCATGATCAGCTGATGGCCTCTGCATGAATTGCAGCCCTCCTTCTAGCTGATTGCATGTGGAACAGCTGTGGTAACATTCTGGTAGCCAATTGCATGGAAACACACTCCAATATCTAGGAACATCATGTTGGTGTTGGGCCTTTTCATTCACTGTGAGCAAGACCTAGATCTGTTGTTTGGCAAACAGCATCTCAGATGGATTGGGATTTATGTCTAACAACATACACTGTGGAAACAGGCCAACACACAGGAGGGAGATGTGCCTGACATGATTACAGAATGTAAGTGCTGATATTCTGCATTTGGGGTAATGTTGGTTTAACAGGGTGTGTGGATATGGCTGTTCTACATGTTTTAATACCTGTCATGACAGTGCTATGTTTCTGAGGAAACCCCATCTGTAGGGTCATCTGCAGACTGGGCAGTATTTGGTGACTTTTTGTTTCTTGTGTTACTCACAGAGCACCTATCTGCAAACTGCAGAAGCATAGTGTGAGGAATGCAGTCAGTACATGGTGATAGACATGAGAGTTACTGATCTCATATCCCTCATAGGACATATGTCACAACAAATTCTGTTACAGTAAATGTATGAGGTTATCACAGCAACATGACACTATTGACCCTGTGTTTGTGCCTCCAGCCACAACCCTGTCAACCTGTGTACATATGTCATGCAGTAAGAGGTGCATATGTCCCGTACACCATAATTTATTGACATCATATCTGATAACAAGCCAGTGAGATATCAGACTGTGACACATGTAATGTATAATAGGAGTTCTCTTTTAGGAAATAACCTGGGAATTCTGTGGTTGTGTGCACAGTACTAAGTCTGTGTACTTATGGTGATTGTCGATGTGTGTGTATTGTGAATATGTACCTTGGCCTGTGTACAAACTGTGGTAGATGTCATTGTCCTTGGTCCTGTTCTATCTGATGCTACATGCTGCTCCACTGTATGTTACCCTATCAGCTTACATGTTTGTAGGACCAAACACACATATGTCCCATACCACAGACAGACATCGGACCACACTGTGTAGTGGCCCAGTATATGTAGGGTTAGTGTGTGAGTGGCACATATGAGGATGGTGTTGATCAGATAGCCCATATACTGTAATATTAGGCTAGCTACCATATGTGGCTGTGGCTGTGTTCACATTGGTTGTGGTTATGCACTTTCACACAGGTGTCTGTTATTCTGTGCTATGACATGCCTGTAGAGCCTGCTATATATGCAAGTACATATGTATTCCCCCATAAGAAATGTAGGCCAGTGTTGTGGCAGTCTGCCTGTAGCCTGCACAGTGCTTTGTTACATGTTAGCAGCTTAGCATACTTACCCAGTGTGATGTTATGTCCAGATACTTGCCAGATGTACTGGTGCCAGGCCAGCATAACAGTCATGTATGTCAGACAAAGCAGTGGGATGCTGCACAGATGTATGTCACTAACTAGTGGGTAGTATGTGACCATGGCACCCTTGTACCAGTGGTTATAATGTGAAAGGGCAGACAGGGGTGTGTGAATGCATTACCTATGGGGGCAAATGTATACCAGTATTTACATGATATACCCATCTACATGGCTGTTAACATCCACATTCTCAGGTTTGGTCCATGTCTTGCACTAAGGGGTTCTGTGTATACCTCTGGACTGACCAGAGTGTGTCAGACTGTTCACATTCATTGGCCATATCTCTGCTGTAGTCCACAGGATCATTACTGTGCTAGCAGTGGTACTGTACTATGATGTACTGAGGATGTCTGTCAGTAGCCAATGGTGCACATGTTAAAAGCAGATGTGACCTCCCACACACCACGTCTGTAAAGACAATCCCTATCACAGTAACAATAGTCTACATATATACCTGTACTACATACCTGACATCCCCTTGCACTACTAGGCTGGGACTATTGGGGCTGAGGTAAGGCTCCATTCCATGGTCAGGACATATGGTGGACATGTATGTATATATAATTACCCATATATCTATATAGATATATACATATACACATATCCACATACATAGCTGGATATGTATATGTATATATATATATATATATATATATATATATATATATATATATATATATATATATATATAAAACACTCAGATATATACATATACACAGCAATATATGTCTACACATATACAGTTAGAGATACATATGCACATATACTTATGGATATCTACATATATATTGACAGTAATAGGTATATCAGAATAGATATGTATGCACATATAGTTATATATATATATACATATATATCTACATAAATAGGCATATCTGTACACATAGGATGTGCATACATATCTCTCTCTCTCTATATATATATATATATTATATATATATATATATATATATATGTATAGATATATGTACATATGAAGAGATGTACACAAGGCCATATATATGTTGCACTATACAGATGTTTATACAGAAATATGTATGAATATACATGTGTATATACATGTAGACATATATCAACCTATATGTATATATCCATATTCCTGTCATGTGTAAACTTCACAGTTGTGTATACTCTCCCAGATGTATACCACTGTATGTGTCTGCTATGTGTACTTTATGTTAAAACAACATACATGATGCAACAGTCATATTAATAACTAGTACTACACAATTGTGGAAGTAAAGGCAATTGTTCAATACTAATCAATATGTGTATTGACAGATATCTTGGCAGAACAACAGCTGTCTTTATGGTGGTCATGGCATAGTGGTGAAGTCTTGTGCTTTAATGTACAGGGTCCTGGGTTCAAGTCCTGCAAGGGCTGTTCATTTTGTTGCTGGGCAGAACAAGGGCTGTCAGATACAGAGTGGTTAAGACAGTTTTGAGCAGCTTTAAGCGAGTTTGCGTGGGTTTGCATGAAGTTAAGTGGTGCTAAGGTATAGCTAAACGTATGGGCACTTACACTGTGTGGGCTTCGCTTACCAGTGTGCAAATCTTCTTAACTGTGATATTGCAGCAATGTTGATACCTGCTAAGCATGGCTTAGCCCTGGTAACCTGTTCACACCACCCAGTCTGATAACACAGCAGGGTAATGACATTACAGTAGCAAGGGGTGTGAGAGTCATGTCTGGGACACAGACATATATGAGGCCTGTACAGCACTGTTATCCATGTGACTTTGTTACATACAGAGGTAGTAGACCAGAATACATGCTGTCACACTGGCTCCTGAATCTAATAATGAATCTGGTCATATAACTGAAGGTTTAGAAACAATGGGATGTCTTCTGACTATGGGACCATCTGTAAATGATGATGTGCCTATGGCTACTAATGTAAATACCTTTAATTCACCTGATAGATATTTTAATACATGGGTTACTAGTCAGTCTGATGCTATGTCAAATAGCCAAACCATACTGACCTCAGATACAGAAACTTTTGAAAAGAATTTTTCAACTCGCTCCTTGGTTGTTAACTTTTGTCATTATGAATTAACTGAGACAGAGATGTCCCTGTTATCATGTGGGACTAAATTTGTCCCAGCAGGAACTGATGATTTGGTGAATGCAATCACAGATTTGAACTTATTTTCAAGGAGTTAGAATTTAAAGAATATCTTTAAGGGTAGTAATAGTTTTGTGGGTAGTCATCTAAAAAGGACTAGTACTTTCATCCCTGTTAGTGACCCTGTTATTAGTGTCTTTAATAATATATGTGAAAAGCAGATTCGTGATCTTTATGATAGAAAAAGGTTTACAAAAATATATAATCTAATGGCCGAAGAATCCCAGGCATTGAAACTACTGCAGAACAAAGCTGACAAAGGAGGTGCCATTGTAATAATGGATATGGAGTAATAGCTACAATCTATGACTGAACTACTATCAGATAGGCTGGCCTTCAAACCTATTTGTAGCAAAGAAATAGATATGATTAGTAAAATAAATATGTGTGTCTATGATCCGCAGGTGATGGGTGATATAGACATTGACATCTTTCATTTTCTAAGTGTACCATGCACAACCATCCCTTTGCTCTATGGACTTCCCAAAATCCATAAATCCCTGGACAAACCCCCAATGAGATCAATAGTATCAGGGAGGGGATGGATGACTGAATCTATATGTCTATCTACAAGATATTCTAAAGGGTTATCTGAAGTACATACCCAGTTATATTAAGAACACAGGTGATTTCTTAACTCAGCTACATACTTGGTATAACAGTTGTGCCCATGACCATTTGCTCTTGGTGACACTTGATATAAAATCTTTTTACTGTGATCCCAAATAGTTATGGAATTGATTGTATCAGGGAGATCTTATAGGAACATGGATGTCTTTCTGCTAAAAATATTGAAACCATTTGTGAGCTTTTAGATCTAGTTTTGGAGAACAACATCTCTACATTTAATAAGCAAGTATATCATCAGATATCCAGAAAGGCTATGGGCACTACTGTAGTCAATACATATGCAAATTTAACACTGGGGAAATGGGAAAGCATTAATGTATATGGGAATGCTAATTTATATGCATCTAAGATCTCATTCTCCAAACACTTTGTGGACGATATTTTTTTGGTTTGACATGGTACTGCAGTAGAATGGCAGTTTCTATGGATATTTAAAGAATACTGTTGAATTTCTTAAATTTAAAATTACATTTTCTGAAGATTCTTTGAACTTCTTGGATGTGAAACTATGGATGACAGAGTCTGGTTTGGAGACATGTATATATATATATATATGTATATATATATATATATATATATACATATATATATATATATATATATATATAGAGAGAGAGAGAGAGAGAGAGAGAAGATATACAGATAAATAAATACCTGCATAAGAAGAGCATGCACGCGAAAAGGACTTTTAAAAGTGTTCTTAAAAGTCAATATTTACGAGCCAGTGGGCTGAATATTTAGCTAGAGGTTTGTAATTGCTCAGATGCAGGAAATTACTAATA
This sequence comes from Protopterus annectens, assembly GCF_019279795.1. Lineage (NCBI taxonomy): Eukaryota > Metazoa > Chordata > Ceratodontiformes > Protopteridae > Protopterus > Protopterus annectens. The sequence goes on along the minus strand of NC_056727.1, from coordinate 32,459,765 downwards.
ACTTTATTGAAAGAGGCTACAATATGGAAGAGATAGAAGTAGCTAAAAGGGATGTTCTTCAATTAAGGGACTCAAAAGCTAGACCTTATTTTTCTACTCAGACATGTATTGTTTCTGAGGAGTTGGGTGTAATTCCATCACAACCCTTAAGATACCTTATGACCTATAGTAGAGCTAGCAAGACAATAGAAGATTTTATTAGTAGTAACTGGGACATCCTGAAGGCCATACCAGGCCATGAAAGTTGGCTTCCAGATAGACCTATATTTACCTATTGTAATTGTAGTAACCTAAAGAAATTGTTGTGCTATAAAGATTTTTCTTTAAATAACAATATTGTTCCTGTTTTTAATAAAAAGGACACTTTTCCCTATTACAACTGTTTTTGTTGCTTGAGTATAAATCAATCAACTGAATTTGTACATCATGTGAATGGCAGGAAGTTTACTTTTCATTGTACTGCAACATGTAACACACCATCTATTATATATCTTGCCACTTGTAATAAATGCCTGGGTTTCTATCTTGGAAAAGGTTAAAAGACAGGATAATAGAACATAGGTCTGAGATTCATAGAAAAATATTAAATAATTCTTTAGCTAAACATATTAATGAAACTGATGATACACACCGGTTTAGTTTTAGAGCTATACATGTAATAAACCCAAATGCTGGACATGGGGATTTAATAAATAGTGTGGATATGAAAGAATATGAGTGGATTATTTGTTTGGAAGCAGATAAATATCCAGGTCTTAATAAACAGGTTACACTGAAACCTGTTTTGAAACTTAAACAACAAAAAGTGAAGAAAAAGTAACTATGTACTAGATAAGTGTATGTTGTGCTGCTACTGTGTTTTTAAAAGCTTAATTGCTGCTCTCAATTGATATTGCTGATAGGTCGCTGTGTCATGTGATGTGCTTGAGTGGTATTTAAAAATGCTGTTTTTATGGCTATTTTATGTAAGACACTGAGGAAGGATAGTTTGTATCTGAAAGCTTTGTCATTTTATTAAAAGTTTTTTGATTGTGTGGAGTACTACTTTTCTTGCTTGAAGCTGTTTGGTTTGTACTTCTCCACTTCACCACTGGCTCACCTTCTCTTTGTGATTTGCCCTCCTGGGAATGGCCAGGACCATGTGCTCATGGCCTGCTTTGGTGAGGTGTGGACAGCACCCCCTCACAGTGCTGGGGCTGGTACTGCCAGTACGAGAGCCCCTTGGTGTCCTAGCATGTCCATGTTGACTGCCAGCTGTTGGCATTGCTGGCCTATGGCCACACAGCCATCATTGCACTCCCACCACACGTTCAAGCACGGACAGACCACAGTCGATGAGGGCCATCATCTCACCAGACCATCTAACCAAGAACTCAGTTAACACACAGATGGCTCCAGCCAGTTCATGGGCATTGTCACTTGCAGAGGTGAGAGCAGCCCTCTGCAGCCTCAGGCCCTGTCTGCTGTAACATTCTATACGTGCCTTTGTTGCCATGACAGCCTGAAACATGTGCCTGCTGGTACCAGCTATGTCGCCTCTGCCAGGGGCATGATGTCCAGCGGCCCTACCATGAGCACCCTGGGACATCTGCCTATGTGGTACCCTGATGAACATCTGGCTATGCCTGCTGTGACCAGACACAGTAGGCATGGTTACCACACTTTCCTGTGCACAGCCACCAAACGCCAGCTGTCCATCCGCTATGGCCACTGGTGAAGGGATATGTATGGGCATTGAAACTGTGTGCAGGGTTGGGGTGGTTAAAAGGGGGATGTCAAATGATGGCACTGTTTCAGCCCCTGACAACCCCACCTGTGCCTCAACAGTACTATCATCATCTTCGGTGTCTGTATGGACATCCACATCAGATTGCATGCCGGAGGGACTCTGACCCACCTCGTCACCTGTGGGGGAAAACAATAAATGTACTTTAAAACCTGTACAGCATTGCCTACCAGTACACACACACACACACACACACACACACACACACACACACACACACACACACACACACACACACACACACACACACACACACACACACACACACACACACACACACACACACACACACCACCATAATACCTACCTGTCCGTGACTTTACAGACAGTCCCCCACATATTTCCATGCATTCCCCATCCTGCATCATGCTTGGTAACATACACACATTGATACCACTCATTAACATATCAGTCCTCTAAATGCCTAGACAAGTGATCACAACACAAGACGTGTTACTACATTACCTGCCTGACCTGTGTGTAGTGGTTTTAGATGGCCTAATTTCTGTCATTCAGTGTTCATCCTGTGTATGTCCGGACATCATGGACATGGCCTCTATATGTGTGGGCTACTATGTTGACTCCATAATATCATGCACTGGTGTGTCATATGTATGCATTGCTCAGTACATGCCAGATATGCTAGTCAATCAGCCTATCATGTGACAACTGTAATATATGGATACACTCTCTGGTGTTGACTAGTACTTCTCCAATGCATCTGTAGTGCTGCATATGTGGGTTGTAGGTCACCTCTCTGCTGGATGCGATATTATGTGTATACCTGGTGTCCACTTTCTTATTGTATTATCAGCAGTCCTGTAATTACATACATGACAAGTATTCCTGGTGTGTAATGTGGCAGTCCATGTCCATGTACTGCATGATCCCAAAGGTAGGTACTATTGTATGAACACCCCACAATCACACATGTGCATATATGGCCACCCACACAAACACGTACACATCCTACATGCATCAACCTCCCTCCACTTCACCAGAGTGACCATACAGACAAACTAACTACCCACCAGGACGCACACACACACACACACACACACACATACAGTGAGGTTGCACAATGATAGTACACACAGTCTTACTATTACCCATCTGTCAACATGCATAACATATGGTACACAATAGCATGCAGTCCAGCTATAGTCAATCCATGCTAGCAACAGTATACATGTTTGTGATGCATGTGCTGTGTCACTAGGTGCTTCCCATTCCCTTGGATACCACTGCACCCATGTACACAGTATTGCTGTGCACCTGTTCTGCAACCTGCCATGTACTTTGCACCACACCTCATAAGTGTACAACCCATTGCTGAATGCATAGTACTGTGTCAGTTATGTCAGATTTAATGCTCGCAGCCCCTATGATTTTCAGCAACACATACCTGCGATGATATGTGGACAGATGTCATTTGTGAATGCCTGATGTCTGTATTACAGCTCTCAATATCAGCGGACCATGTATGACCAATCCAATACACTTACACTGCCAACCATCAGAGCATGCCATGACTATGGGGGTGTACATACCCTTATTGATATGACGCATCCATCCTTGATCTGCCATGGAAAGACATCTCTGCATATCTTAACAGTACATGAGCCCGATATGTGACATATGTCTTGTACTTTCACATGCAGTGTCTATGGAATGTGTTAGGTGTGCGGATGCTGACCGCAATGAATACACTCCATGTGGGCATATGTGTGAACACCCTTATCATGACAGTTTGCCGTACCTATTGCTATGTGTACTACAGCAGTCACTACTCCTAGCAGGGGTATACTAATGTGGGCTATCTGTATTTGCTAGTGTATGTTCAGTCTGCCCTACACATGTCCACCTAATTTGCATGATTGCAAGGTCTACTCGTGCACATCCCTTGGTGTTCACAAACTGCCACCACTATTGCTGTGGGGGTAGGGTCACATCTGCCACAGTTCCTGAACCTGACTATGTACAGATACAGCCATTCTTAGCATCCTTAGGATCTCTGCTGCAGTGTACTGGTGTGTCATGCTGACACCCCCCCTTCAGCCTTTTTGCAGATGCATGACAAGTAAGGCCTACACATGTGTGTCACTTTGCAGTGTCCCATACACTGAACACCACATGTTACAGCCTAGTCCCAGCTGATAATGTGGACCACAGTAATGCCTTATGCCATAGTGTAACACTGAAACTGTTGCCATTGTCCTACAGGTATATACACTGGTGGTGCACTGTATATGGGTGTTGTTCCAAACATGTCCCTACTGTAGGCCATGTCTCCCACCATTATGTTACTCCCTGTGGACACATTCTGCAATGACAGGATTTTAGTTATCATGCAGGTGTCTGACATACCCTTCCAATACCCCATCATGATCACCCCTGTTATACTGTGCATTTAACAGCAACAATACTTGCACATGTGCAGCATGCATTCTAGGTAGGTGTGGTAGATATGTGCATGGAATATACCATCACCATTACATGTCTGGTGTATCGGCAAGCATCTACATAAACAATACTCACCAGCTACAGGCTGCTACCTTGATGGTATAACGGAGGGACCTACATAAGAGGGTGAGAGATGCAAAGTCAGTGGCCACACCTGTGGCATTGCTACAGGGTGGGTGCAGCATTACAATACATCAACAGTACATGTCCACAATACTACCACATATGCACATCTGTTTATCACTACTATGCAGCAACAAAATGTATTTACGACATGTCAGATATGCATGATATACCTGTACCCATGCAGATGTATATGCAACAATGATCTACTGATGTGGCCTGTGGCCTTACCTGCAAGCTCATTGGCCAGTGTGTGGTTGGCACCCGCCTCCACAAAGGTGTCTGGTGGATGATAGCTTTGCGGATGGGCAGGTGCCACGAGGCTGGCTAGGAGCTCCTCCTCACATGTTGGGGGTGGATGGCATGCCCCCCCCCGTGGCGAGGTGATCCTCCCTGACTGCAGCAGCATGTTAATGGGTATTGTGAAGCAGGTCAGAACAACGATGCTGGACCTGCTCACAACTGCTGTTGTGCAGTCTGACATCATTGACCATGTGGACTATGTCATTCCACAGGGCGGTCCGCTCCTGATAATCATGGGTGGCCCAGCCAAACAAGACTGTGTAGTGCTGTATGAGATCATTCAGCAGAATGTCATTTTCAGCTGCTGTGTATGCTGGCAGCCTTCCGTGGGACATTGTGCCAGAAAGACATAAAGATGGACACAGGATGTGGGCAAGTCATGCAGCAAGGTTACCACAGCTCTTAATACACATCACTGTCACTCCCCCAAAATATCAGCGACAGCAAACTGTGCACACAACTCAACAGGTATGGCTACAGCATACCTACCAGTGGGGCAGCTATTGTACTATACCACGCTTTGTAAAATGTGCTTGTAGCCATGTTCCCTGTGTGGACACTATCATTGCTGGCCTGTTACAGATTATTTACATGCATGCCATTGTCAGGGCAACAATGGTTCCATATATGCCTGTGGTATGCTTGCTATGTGTTTGCTGCACATCTTACATTCTGTGTTATTGGGGTTATCTATGCATGGTGTTGGACATGTTCCCGGATTGTGTAGACTATTACTACTGACATATGTTCTAGAACAGTGACACAATAGAATGTATATGTACTATATGGCAGCAGAACCTCCTCTACAAACTCATCTGCCCATGTTACCAGGCCACATCACATGTGTGACCCACCCTGGAGCCTCCTCATGTAATAGTCCAGCAATACCGTCAGGTGGAAACAACTCAGGGGAAGTTGTCCCCCCCCCTGGGGGCACACACAGACATGTTCCTGTCCCGTGAGGTCAGGTCGAGGGTCTGTTTCATAACGGGCTCCACAGACACATGTGGAATGTGCTACATCCCCTTGAGACACCCAGAACACATTCACAGGGCCCACATGCTCCTCCTGCTCTGCCTCCAGGCCAGGTACCTTCAGGATGTGGAATGCTGTTGTGAGTAGCAGTGGGTGTGAGGCTTGTTCCCACTGTGTCCATATTGGAGAGCATGGGGCATCCACATCACAGACCACACACACACCATCCAGGTTGTTTACCCACCACATGTGTCACATACCACCCCTGTAGACTGTCCTCTATATCTACCAACCCTGATCACCTCCAAAACTATACCTGCCATACTTCCCCATATTCCCATTCCATACTTCACAGACAAGGGCAATGTGGTCCCACCAAGGGGTTCACAAGTGACATTCTCGTCCATGTTGCACACACTGACAGCTGTAGATATCCGTGTGTATTGCTATGTGTGCTGTTTCCTAGCACATAGCATGCAGCACTGTGGTGGTAATATAGAGGACATGTATTTACATACATATATGTTTGTGTTTGAATATATGTAGACATGTGCATATAGGTATATATCTATATATGTGTAAATATATATGATGTATATATGTGTGCATATGTATGTCTACACATGGTATGTGTATATTTTTGGACATACATGTGTGTGTGTGTAGATATATATATATATATATATATATATATATATATATATATATATATATATATATATATGTATATATATATCTATATGTCTATACACATATGCATACCTATATGTGGGGTAAATTCAGACATCAGGTCCACAATCTCACAACACCTTTCTGCACAGCTGCACTACTCTACCTTGCTATAACACAGGTAGCTGCCACATATGGACACAGTCTGACATTAGGGGAGTATATGCAGGGCCAGATTGCAGGTAACCCTATTACACACCTATGGCATTCCTGAATGCTACAATACAGGTTAACCTGAGTATCCTGCAAGAGGTGGCCTGTGGAACCCATGTGTCCAGCATTATGGCATTACTTCCACCACCAGCTATTGGCCACATAATATACATACTTCCCATTACACAGCACACACTATGATGGCTTACATCTTATCAGTCAGTGCTGCTCTGCGCGGTTGATGGGTATGGCCCACTACCCAGAGTGACGGACTCTATTGTCCTTAGCAGTTGTTCAGCTGAACATCATTACAACAATAACACCTGAAGGGACATATAAATCATTCCACATCCTTTATCCCATTATTATGGACCAAGTATTATGGTCAATTACATACATATATACTTCACATACCTATTCTGTGAATGAAATCTCTTCTGGATGGTTAGCTTGATATGTTTTTTTTGTGTCTTACACACATTCTCTCTCTCTCTCTCTCTCTCTCTCTCTCTCTCTCTCTCAGTCTCTCTCCAGTAAATGGAATGAGCTGCTTTGCATAGATTGCAGCATGGAATTTGTAGGTGATGTACATGATCAGGTGATGGGCTCTGCACCAATCAGTGTCCTTCACTTGCTGCTGCTGTGTAGTACTTCCAATTATCACTGTCATGGCAACCAATTACTATAAATGCCTACATCACATGGGTGTGCTCCCTTTACCTTTCCTGTATGATGGACATCCTTCCTGTGTGTGGGCAGCAATGTTATAGACAGCAGGTGGCAACATCTCTTACAGGAGAACCTGCACACTCAGGCCAGCTACATATTTGTAGGAGGTTCCAGAACTACAGACAGAGTGTGAGTAGTGTTGTTGTATGCATAGTATAGCACCAGTGTTACAGGGTTTGTGTGTACATACTAGTTTAAGTTGGAATGCAGTCTGCCTGCATAGCTCTCAAGTGTGGGCCTATCCACTTGATTGCCAGGGATGTGCCTATTATGTTTTGTCTGTTCACCACACAGGTTTTGTGTCAGATATATCACTGGCAGTGTGTGTGTGTTAAGTGCTATCAGTACATGTCTACATCCATTTCTGTTTCTAACTTCATATTCCTGACTAACGGTATGTTGCAGAATATCCTGTAACACCAGCGACTTGCTTAGTGTATGACAACAGTTTTACACATATGGGCCTGTGTTCCAGCCTCTGTCCTCCATCTACATACCAGGCTTTGTGCATATGACATGCTGTCAGGGGTTGTTATGTAGTGGGCTGTGAATATGTCATGCTGCCATTCATGCCATCAGTCCACTGCTGTTGTGTCCCCCACACATACTGTGGGGTTGGGTCCATATATGTGTGGGCTTCACCAACGCAATACATGTGTGCCCTTATGCACTCCAGAGGCCAGTGTATGTAACAGTGGTATATGGCCCTGTATCATTAAGTCTAGGGTGGATGCACCATACCTAACCTAGATTGTTACAACCTGAGGGGGTATCAGGGGTAAGCTGCCTTAAGGTATCTGGATGTACATTACCATACAATTCACCTTGGGTAAATGCAGGCCTACTGCCTCCTGCCATAAAGACTGTTCTGTTTGTCAGTGTGATTGTGATGGTGTCAGTTATGCCTTGTTATGCAACAGATACATCCCATTGTGTCATCTGAGGTCTTTACACTCTAGGGATTGTGTACAGAGTTTAGACAGAGGCTACCGGACTCTACATCTGCATTACTTACTGTTGATTGATTGGTATCCTGTGGCCCAGTCTGTCTTTACTATTGTACTACTTGCAGGCCACGGCCAGGACAGGAACATATGTAAACCTTTCCAGACTACTGTATTAATATAACTGTTTCACAGTTGTATTACTCTGTTTATATGTATGTCAGTGTCTAAACAGCTATATGACATGGCATATACAACCGAAATAGTACACAAATAAAGCTTTCCCATGTATGCAAACCTGTGTGTGGTGTTATATCCTTCAACCTCTCTGTGGGTATATGTTGCAGGCAACAATTGTCATTTGTATGGGTGGCTCATACAGTGTCCAGTTGGTAAGGTGGCAACTGTAGGCATAGTGGCTGTTCTGTATTGTGTGCACCTTCTACATATGTATCCTTCTATACATATCTCTGTGTGTGTATGTGTAGTTACATATATATGTATATATATATATATATATATATATATATATATATATATATATATATATATATATATATATATATATATATATATATATATATATATATATATATATATATATATATATATATATATATATATATATATATATATGTATATATATATATATATATATATATATATATATATATATATATATATGTATGTATATCTGTATCTGCATATATGTGTCTGTGTATATGTATCCTAGGAATGTTGATTGGTTCCACATTGTACATTCCCTATGGTAGCCAGACTGTACTGCATGATATGTTACTGATGCCAGCCTGACATCATACAGGTGGTATGGAGTACTGCTAACATCTTGTGCCCATGTTGTATTAGGTACTGGTTATAGGATCTGCAACAGTTGATATTGTATTGAAGGGCAGATGTGTTTGGCTGTGGGGGGGGTAATATCTATACGTACAAGACCCCCTCAACTGTTCCCTTTTATGTCTGTGTATAGCTATATAGATGTTTAACAGTGGTGCAGCAGTTAACGTTGTCACCTCACAGCAAGAGGTTTTCTGGTTCGATTCTTGGCTGGGGTGCCTTCTTTGTGGAGTTTGCATGTTCTCCCTGTGTTCGCGTGGGTTTCCTCCGGGTACTCTGGTTTCCTCCCACATTCCAAAGACATGCATCTGGAGCATTTCTCCCCAGGCCTCCGCTGAAAACAGGCTCTGTGGAACCTAGTTGGACATTCCCGGTCAACAAATGTTAAATAAATAAATAATATATATATATATATATATATATATATATATATATATATATATATATATATATATATATATATACACATATAGATGTAGACATATATATCTATAGATGTACGCATATGTATATATATATTTCTATGTATATATATATATATATATATATATATATATATATATATATCTACATATATAGATATGTTATATCTATTTTGATGCTGATATATATACACACACATACATCTACATGTTGAAATACATTTCCTGTACTGTTGAATGACTAGGCTGGATGATATGTTTGTGAAAACAGCAGGGTTATGTGTAAGTGACATGGCTTAGTGGTAAATTGATTTGTGTAGGGTCCTGGGTTCGAGCACTGCAAAAGCTGTTTATTTTGTTGCTTGGCAGAGCAAGGGTCATTGGATACAGAGCAATTAAGGCACTTTTAAGCAGTTGTAAGCGGGTTTGCACGGGTTTGTGAGGAGGTAAGCACTGCTAACTTCTGGTTACAGTTTTTTATACTGATTTTAGCTTCTCAATTGCTTAACCTGTGTAGACATTGCTTACCCCCATGTAAACAAGCTTAAACCCGCTTACTGCTCCTTAAAAGTGCTTACTCCCGGTTACCGCCGTGCTAATTTCTTTAAAAGAAAAGAAAAAAAGGGTTGATAGGAAAGTGGTGAAAAAGGGGCACAAAGAGGGAAAGACAGTGGGGAAAATAGCTAAGGATGTGCAGGAGGGTGTAGGGAAGGTCCATAGCTGCCCACTTCTTCTACAGCAACAGCTGTGCATATACACTGACTTTGGATGTAGATTTGGACACTCAAACCCCTGAGAGAGGGGTAAGCACAACAATAATATGTTGTGATATACCAGTTAGGCCAGATAACATGTGTCCAGTAGACTCATGTGCAAAATGGACAGCTATGTATGGGGCGATAACTTTTTTTTTTTGTGAACAGATTGCCCTTTATTTTTTTTTCAGGTAAGAGTGGGATGTTGCAGAGGGATAGTAGGTATATTTGGGGAGGTAGGTTGGGTAGGTTAACAGACAGGACAAGATGCATACAGGGGCAGTATATGACACATGTGGGGGTAAACACCATGATAGGGAGTGGTGTTTGGAAATTGGAATCCCATGAGCCCCCTAATGGAAACAGTGGGACTGAGATCCCTACCCATAGGTAGTCACCACTGCACCTTCACAGTCCTGAAGGTGGCTGTGCTCGGGGCTGAGTTGGAGAGCCAGGCCAATCCTCTAGTTGTGACATGTGGCCCTCGAGCTGGCATAAAAGATCTCCAAACTGCTCTCTACGCACCTCGACCTGGACCTGGCAATGGGTGACAGCTTTCGGTCCGCGCCCACTCCTGGGCGTGAGCCCCATCCCCAGAGGTGGTTCCACCTGAAAGTGGTGCAGGAGCAATGGACAAGAAGATCCCGGGTTGGCCGCAGATGTGCTGGTACCTGGTGCCAAGACCAGCTGTGCTGGGACAGGTGGGTCCGCTGGTACCCGCATTCCGATACGTGCTATGGTGTTTATGGTATATCAACATATGTGGGTTAGTAATAGTCAACACATTCCAGGGTTGGGTATAACAGCATTCATAGATATTCCCATTATCCCAGACACCAGATAAGGAACAGTCGGATAGCAAATGGAACACATGCATATATGGGATGGCAGTGGTAATAACAACAACATGCAGGTACATTGATGGCACCATGCCACCAGTGTTGGAGTATTTCAACATAGCCCATGCATAGAAACAGATTTAAATATTTATCAACCAATAGGACATATGTCCCAACATGACAGTGGAGTCATCACGTACCTGTTGAGGTGGGTATTTAGTGTATTGTTGGAGATATGATGGAGGGGAGAGAAAGATGTCAATTAACAACTAGTATATTCCTGTAGTTCGCATTACTTTCCTAGTCACTGCTGTTATCTGTGCATTACAAGTATTACTACACTACTCTATTGCCTTAGTTTGGACAGTGATATGGCTGTCGACATCCTTATATATTAATTGAGTTTGCTGGCCTACACATTGCTTACACCAGCTAAGGTAGCCTGTGCAATGCTTAACATTGCTTAATATTTACTTAGTATTATATTTGCTTTTTTGGCATTGATTTATTATTCTTTACATCTTATATATAGTCTGGTGTCCATAATTCATGTGCACGTACACTGTATGGGGTCCTTGTGTCTAATAAAGGACTTCAACACTCTAGTGCAATTACACCTCACATCTGGGCTTACTTTTGTACTCCATTTCACATATTAATGTTATGTAGTAGGTTAAAGAACATATGACTGTATACTGATTCCTTTCACATGTTCAGTTTGATTTTACTGTCATGAGGATTTGTTTGGTGATATCTCATTCTTATGTACTGCTGTGATGGCTTGGTGGTTAGCTACTGTGACTATAGAGTGTGGGGTCCTGGGTTCAAGACCTGCAAGGCTGTTTATTTTGTTGCTGGGCAGAATAAGAGCTGTTGGATACAGAGGGATTAAGGCACTTTTAAGCACTTGTAAGTGGGTTTGCACAGATTTGCACGAGGGTAAGCACTGCTAACCTCCGGTTAATGATGCTTACAGAGACTTAGCTTCAATATTGCTTAACCTGTGTGCGCATTGTTTACCCTCACGCAAATGGGATTAAACCCACTTACTAGTGCTTACAAATGCTTACTCCCACTTACTACTGCTTAATAGTACTTACACTTGCTTACTAGTGCTTACTCCTGCTTACCACTGCACTAATTTAGACAGTAATGTGTAATGGTTCTTTGGAAGGTGGGGGATTAGGAAGCTGTATGGAGTTATCATTCATTATACATTTTACCTTCCATTTGTATCCCTGATTCTTGTGTATATATACTGTATGGGGCATATGTGATTATCTGTGAACTTTGCAACATTATGACACTGACACCTCACATTTGTATTTAATGCAGTACTCCAGTTAACAAATATATGTTATTTAGTAAGTTATGTGACTAAAAATATTGGTCAGAACTTAATTTGACATGGAAAGCGCTGCAGTGGGACTCAAACTGGGAATGACTGCTCATAAGGTGACTGCTCTGACCACTACACTATTGCTATGCTGTTTTATTTTCATATATCTTCCTTTTTATCCTCTTCTGCCATGTATTAACTGTAGCTAAGTGATGGCAAATCCACACACCTATGATTAAATTTAATCTGTTTCATAAAAAAAAAAAAATAACAGGATCTTTATATTCTTTGTGTTTACTATTGCTCTTGTACACATGGGGGGTGTTGCTGGGGGTATCCGGACACCTATGAGTGGTCTCGCTCATTCTTTTGGGCTTTCTGCTGTTCTTTATTGTAGAGCCATGTATATTCTAGGAGCTCTGCTCACAGACAAGCCCCCTGCACTCTTACATGTTCCGTGTAAGATTAGGAGCTCAGGCAGCGCGCCTTCATTAATATGCATGTCTCGCTGCCGTCCTGGTCCTAAACAGCCACTTCCATACAGGACTAAGCGAGTCCTGCATGGAAGATTAGTAAATCTGGGGGTTTATCTGTTATTAATTTAGCTGCACAATACTATATTCTATTTAATTCTGTTATATCACATGGATCTCTCTGAAGAGTCCTAATTAGTGTGTTCATTTGTTTTATCAAACTTCTAACTTTTTGGGTTTTATTGAGTTTTTGTAACGTATTTCTTTCATTGATCTTAACATGTCTGCCCATCACTATTAAATCAAACAACTCTTTACTTAGATCATTTTCTTCTAAACTGATGGCACATTCTTTGTTCTCCATCTCCTGCAGGCATTCTACAGAAAGTTCCAGAGCATCTTCCTGTGCCACATTCTCTTCAATTTCACCCTATCTGCTGCTCTTTCATATGGGAGCTCACAGACCTATCACTTCACAACATTGACTGAATCAGAGTTGCCATAGCTTCCTGTTCCTTCCTTTGTGGTGCAACTCCAACTGAACTTTTGTACTGGTTTCATATGAAAGGCTGTTATTATCTTCGTATGGCAACTGATCAGATATTTTCCACTCCACTGGTTTCTCCTTAATTTGGGAATATATTGCTCTATCCTGCTGTGATGTTATCATAGTTAGATTTTCTACACTAAATCCTTTCAGTTCAGAAGTAATCCATAATCTCAGTTTCTATTTTTTAACTTCTCCATTATTAATCCTCTTTTCTACTTTTTCTCTTTGTTTTCTTATTTTTGTATTGTAAAAATTTTCATATCTGGATTCTTATATTTCTCTTCAAATATCTTTGGTGCTGCTCTTTTTGTATTGATTAGTTTTGTTTCTCCTTTGCATAAATATTCCACCGTATTAAATCTCATTTTTTTCCCCATGTCCGTATTTCTTCTTCAGATGTCTCCTGCTCTTTCTGTTTCTCGTTATGTGGGGGACTCATTGTTCTATCATGCTGTGATATAACGTGTTGGACTTTCTACACTAAATCCTTCATTTCACAGGCATTCCATGACTTCAGCTTCTATTTTTTAGCTTCTGCTTTACTAATCTTCTGTTCTCGGTTCCCTTTTTGTGATCTTATTTTTTGTATTGTGACATTTTCCATATCTGCATGCATTTGCCTATATTTCTTCAAATGTGTTTGAGGCTGTACTTTGTGTATTTATTAACTTTACTTTCTCCTTTGCATAAATACCTGACCATATCAGATCTCTCTCACTCTCTTTTTTCCCATATCCATATTTCTTTTTTATACCTTTCAAAAATCTCTAGATTTTCTTCTTTATATTTTTGCTTAGTTGCTTCTTTTTCCAAATGACTCAATGATTCTTGATATATAATGTTTTTCATAAATCTATTGTATTAATGAGCAAAATATTTTATTTGAAGCGTCTGCCAGTTTTTCTCATGCAAGTAAGTTTTTTTTCCTCTAATTTATCTCTTAATCTTTTTGTAAATATTCTGTCTGGAAATTCTGGGCTTCTTGTATAAATAGTAGCAATACATAATTTCTTATCCTCAGCAGTTCATGCTATCATCTTTATGGCTCTTTTTTGGTCTATCAGTTTTTGGATTTTTGTGGACTACTACTTCCTCCTACAACCAGGGTCATCATCCACCTGAGTCTGGCCTTGCCCCATTGTAGGAATGTTTCTGTGTCGCAAGGATTCTATGCTGTCATTTTTTTTCTAGTCCTGGCACCTGTTCTCCTACGAGGACTGGGCACTTTTTATCCTGGGTCTTGTGGACCACGCTATCTTTTTTTATTTTTTTAACCTATTTCTGTCATGATATATGCTATATATAGTACAGTCACCATATCAGTGTCATCTTTGTGAACAGGGTCCACCTCGTGAAGGTACTCACCAAGACTTAAGGCTGAATTCAATTCTGATTTATCATCTCTCCCTTTGGACACCTAACTCTGACTCAGTATAGGTGACTCCATTAACACTTAGCTCTGCACACAATTCTTTATTGCCTTTGAGGTTGGGGACATAGCTAAAGAATGCCTTGTGGTTGTCCTTGACCAAAAATTTGGTTTTGGTAGACTTTGTTTTTCCTTTTTTAGTTTAGTTTAATTAGAGTGCTTTTACCCTGCTGGGTGCAGCACCTCCTAATCTTTTCCATGATTTTCATCCTTCTGGTATGCAGCCTACTGATGTTGTGATTCCACCAGGGTGGCTTGTTTTTTGAGTTAGTTCTGTTCTTCTTCCTGTGGGGACAGCTACCTCTGTGTAACTATTAACATGCTTGTATAGCATTTCTGTGAACAGTTCTGTGTATGCAGCAGTGTTCTCAAGCTTATGGGGGCTTGAAATTTTGCCAGGTTATCCTTGAATAGTAGGAAGTTAGCCTTAATGTACTTACTGAATATTCCAGGGTTAGTTGGGGTTCCAAGTTTTATCTATACTTCAAAGGAAACCATTTTGTGGTCTGACCTTACCAGAGAAGACATTACACTAGGGGATGAGCAGATCTCTCCCATATCAGTGAGGACCATATCCAGTATGGTTGCACCCCTGGTTGGTGTACTGATAATCTGGTCAGGGAGTTTGTCATTGGGTTGGACAGTGAGTGTTTCTTATAAGTTTAAATACATGGTATTGATTTCCTGGGTCATACAGGGGGACCTATAGCTTACCAGGAATTAGTACTGGATATTGCCTATGGTGATTTGCACATGGAGAAGATCAAGTGCCTTATTCTTTTTGACCAGCTTTGAGGTATATGTATTTTTGACATAAATTGAGGCACCTCCACCTTTATTCCCTATCTGTGTAGTAGCTGGTCGAACAGGTAACAGACATAAGAGCTTCTGCATAGGAGACGCATTTCAAGATCTCAAAATACGGCCAAAATAGAGGCTTATAAAACAGCTTTCTGTACAGATTTACTAGTAAAACTGACAGTGGCTATGATGCAATTCATCCCAAGTAGGTCGGGGTGTAGGGAATGGAGACTTTACCTCCAGATAAAATGATGTCTTTATAATCTCAAAGAAAGCAGTCTTGCTTTTGACGAGGATGTATTGGTTTTATGGTGCTGCACTGATACTGGGTTCAGCACCACTGGTATTATCCAGGAGTTTAGGGCTTCAGGACTATTGCCATCTCACCTATAACAGCCATATCAGTCAGTGTCCCAAGCTGGGGAAGAATGACTGTTTGGTGTCTTTTCCACATTTTAAAAATCTGATAAACTTTCCTGCAAAGTGAAAACATGGAATGTCCTCTATCCGCCAATGCCATGCTTCCCTTTGTGATACAATATCAAATGGCTACATAAAGTGCTTTAAACATATTGCATAGCCATACATGTTATAGATGGCAACATAAGTCGCATAGGCACTGGCATTATATGGAATAGAGCTTAGCTTCAGTCTGGTTTACAAAATAAGTTACAGCAGTGCTTCGTGCAGCCACATACTCCGTGTGTAAACTAATAGCATGGCATATGACAAACGGGAACTGACACCGGTTCCTTTCATTTGTATTATATCATACTGACATGGATGCCTCTGAGATATCTATATTGTATACCTCTGCAAGGCTCATACTTGCTAGCCACTTTTACTGTGCTATCAAGTACCATCATGATTCTCTTACTAGCCTATCATAACTCTCATCTTCTTAGCCCAAGAAATTTGGACAATGCCTGACATAATGGGGGGAACCAAAAATATGGACACATTTTAAATATTGCTCTTATATACTTTGAATGTATGGGCAGTGCAGAGGTGCAATGGTTAACATTGTTGCCTCCCAGCAAGAGGTGCTCTGGTTTGATTCTTGGCTGGGGTGCTTTTTGCGCAGAATCTGCATGTTCTCTCTGCATTCATGTGGGTTTCCTCCCACATTACAAAGACATTTCTCCCCAGGCCTCTGCTGAAAATAGGCTCTTTCCTAGTCAGATTTACCCAGTCAACAAATGTTAAATAAATAAATTAAAATAAGTTGCTAGACTAACAGGATTTGTGTTAGCATACATTTTCTAAAGGATATGAAGCCTGAAACTTAAATGCATGTCATTATTTAGTGACTCTAATCCTTAGTCCCAGTGACTTGTCAACAAAACAAAATTTTTACTAGGAACAGACCAAAAATAAAAGGCATAAATCTGGACATTCTGCGAAATATCTGTACAGTTGAGAGGTATGTTTATTGATTGGTGAGGATCTTGAGAAGCCTAGGCTTACATTTCCATGGTAGTTTTTAGCTCTTAAAGGTTGTTTATGAATAATCTAGCGGTGACAGAACAAGGATATGTAGGAACATTTACTTTTCTGGAAAGGCTGCATCTCAATTTTGTTTACAAGAAAAGCACCAAAGTATAATTACTTATTGTCACATATGCAGGTGACTGTTCTTATAATCCTGGTGGGTAATGATATGTTGCACCTGGCTTTTTGCCAGACATATATGTACCCATGACCATTGTTTGACTTACAGTCTGTTCATTATACATGTTTCATATGTGCGTATTGTGATGTGGCATTCTGATACACCCCTTTGCCATTTTTGAAGTCATTTACACGAGCCTTTCTTGCCATTTATGGGGTATATCCTATGTCAATGTCAGCTGCTTATTTGTTGTCACATCCACTGCCACACAGTGATGGCTCAGGGGTAGAATTGCTAAGTGTATGAAATCATATTTTAACATAATGCTCTCTACATGTCCATACTCCATATATACCCTAAAACAAATTGTGATTAACTAACATCTGTACAACTGAAATCAAGAGAAACAGTCACCTCTAATATGCATATATTTTACACTGAAGTACCTCATTATGTAGACATAGTCAACTATTTTATGGTCTATGTGTGACAGCCATTGTACAAGTGCATGACAGATGGTTCAAATACAGATTACAATATATACTTCATGTTATGAATGTATGCATAGACAGATCTATTTTAGTCACATTACTAGCATAGTACTTTTACATCCCACCATGTTGTGTTATGAGCAGAAAATCAGGCTGGTACTGGATAATACATTAGTACAGTAAAAGTGAGTTTATGCTGCATTTTCATTAAACAAAATGGAAATTTGAACTTCCTTGAGGATGTGACAGGCTAATATAGTAGCTGTTGCTAGTATGTTTTAGTAGTTTTCACAGCTGGATAGCCTAGGAATGCAGATCTAGTCATATGTAGTTCCTCCAAACTACAGTGCATGAGGTACACTCCCTGAAGCTGCAGCTCCCTGAATGCATTAGCATTATTTGGACCTGCAATGAGATTACAGTTGTGCAAGGTGTGTGTTTTTTTCCTTTCATCCAGTGTTGTGCTACTTGTGAAGTTGCAAAGATAAAGGTGTTGAGTAAAGTCCTTCACATGAAGATGCAAGGTTAGTGTTTTTTCTGTAAATTGTCAACAGGTATGCATTATGAGAGTTTACCTTGGGAAGTACTGGTGTTTCAAACTGTAATACTATGTCAATGTGACTGACATGAGTGAGTGAGCAAAAAGGAATACATATGCCATTTGATTATAGAACAATATTGACAACTTGGTGCATTCAGCATCCCACCCAGATTTATCAGGGATGAAGCAATGCTGATTCCAAAAAAAATAATAGTGGTATTGACAATGGTGCTGAGGCTAAAGCTGCATGGCAGCTATGTCTGTTTTTATTGTTAATTTATTATTTTTGCACAGGTGTTATGTGTGTCTCTACTGAATTAACTTCCTGTATGTATTTATTTTTGCACTCCCCTGTATATGTGTATAAGTAGATTGTGGTAACTTGCTTTGTACTGTACAAACTTAGGCATCTATGGACCATGTTGAGATCACACAAGGCACAAGCCAGGCTAATGCAGTGGCTATGGTACATCATGCAGGTTTGCCATTTTCCATTAATGTTTACACAATAATGAGCCTTCCATATCACTGTAGTCACATGCTGCAGCAATGCATGTCTGTGTCAAAGTAATGTGTCTGAGTCCTCAACTGGTGGTACACAGGGCATGTGCCACCCACATATGGGTAAAATGATGTTGTTTTTGTTATCTTCTACATATGTAACTCTTAACAACACAGTGAATTGTCTTGTGGTTGACACAACTGTGTCATGTCTAAATATTTATTTTTATTTATTTATTTTATTTTTATTCTACATTTGTTTACTGGGAAAGTCCAACTGGAACAAGGTCCATTTATAGCGGAGGCCCGCGGAGAAAAGTTCCCTTACATAATGGTACAAATACAACAAATGACAAAAAAAATTCTGTACAGAGGCATATATACAATCAGAGCTCCATGTCTTTATATGACAGCACAATTCACGAATGACAAAATGTCTGTATAGTGGCATATATACAGTATAGGAGATTTTACATAACTTAGTTTGATTTGAGCAAGCTTGGTATATAGATAGCCAAACTTTGAATTCCTTATTGGTAGTACAAAGCATAAAAATGAAGGAATGGAATCTGGAAAATAATGCTATTTGGAAGATATGTCATAGCGTGAGAAATTGTTTGTAAGATAGTGGTTCCTGATAGGGAGTACTTGAGTAATACAGAATAGCTGAGGTACGCAGTGAGGAGATGATGTGTGGCAAGTTAGGAGGAGAGCAGAAAAGATTTATGTGATACAGGGACAGAGCCATGATTGCAAGAGGTGTGACTTTAGTGATGTCTTGAAAAGTGAGATGGATGGTGCAGAGGAGATACTTTGTGGGAGGTTATTCCATTCCCTAGCAATGGTGCGGGAGAACAGACTTTTCCCTGCAGTGTTATTGGCTTTGGTTATGCAGAGCAGGGTTTTGTTGGATAAGCGTAGAGGGGGATTTGGAGAATATTGGTTTAGAAGTTGGTTTAGGGATGGGGTTTTCAGAGGGTTCCTTATTATGTTGAAGGTGAGGACTAATTGGTGATAGCAAATTAGCTGAGGGAGTTCTAGCCACTGTAGTTGCTTCAGGGTAAGACAGTGATGACTTCTAAAAGTGGAGTTGTTAGCGAATTTTGCAGTTGTATTGTAACATGACTCTAGTTTGTTTAGGTCTGTTTTCCTGATATGAATTAGGATTGGTGATGCATACATTAGGGTAGACAAGAGGTGGGTTTGGGCAAAGGAGATTCTAGGAACTGTTTGTGTTTGTATAGAGTTCCGAGTTTCTTATGTACTTTTGTGATGGTTTGTGAGATATGGAAATTAAAGTTTAGATTGTTATCTATTTCAACCCCAAGCAGCTTAGTGTGTGTGTGGGGGGGGGGGTGTGGCCCCATTTTTGGAGGTGATAGTGAAGGTAGAAGGTGTGGATTTGGATTTATTGGGGGTGAAAAAGAGTAATTTGATCTTGCTGGGGTTTAGAATGAGTTGGATATTGGTAATCCATTGTTCCACAGAGCAGAAGGATTCTTGGGTGAGCTTTTGAAGAGTGGTTATGGATGGGGCTGAGCAGATTAGGGTGGAGTCATCTGCATACTGTATAAGTGATGCATGCAGGGTTGAAGTATGTAGTTTGTTAGTGAAAATGGTGAATAGTAGAGGACCCAGTACTGATCCTTGTGGAATGCCTATAGTAGATGGTAATAGAGGAGATAGTGTACTTTGCCATTTAACTGATTGTTTTCTGTCAGAGTGATAGCTTCTAAACCATGAAGTAGTAGAGGGGGCAAAGGATGAGGTTGACAGAGTGTCTAAGAGTAGGTTGTGGGAGACCATATCAAATGCTTTTGATAGATCTAGGAATATGGCTGAGATGAATTTGTTGTTGTTTCTTAGATGGTTAATCTGATTGGTAAAGGAAAGTAGAGCAGTGGTTGTGCTATTATTTGGGTGGAAACCGTGCTGTGTGGGGGAGAGGAGGTTTTGTGAGGATAAGAAGTGCATTACCTGGGTGTGAATACATTTCTCCAGAAGCTTGGAAAGGGGGGACAGGATAGCAATTGGCCGGTAGTTTGATAGTTCATAGGAGTTTCCACCTTTGTGAAGGGGAATTATATGTGACACTTTCCATAGATGGGGTACGTAGGTTTCTTGTATAGAGTGGTTTATAAGAACTGAGACAGGGTAGGCTAGTGATTCTGCTGCTAATTTTAGAAAACGTGTGGATAAACCATCTGCTGTGAGTGTGGTAGGTTTTAGTTTAGAGAGTAGCTTTTTAATTGAAGAGGTTGGTACAGGTAAGAGTGTGAAGGTGGGTATGTTAGTTTTGTTTGGGTTTTGGCCTTATTTCATAGTTCTTGATATTTCTGTCTGTCTTGGATAGTGTTATTCTTTTTCCAGGTTTTCCAAGCATTGTCTCAGGCTTTTATTAAGGCTTTTGTTGTCCTATTTAGCCATGGGGCATAGTTAACTTTAGTCCTGAGTTTCCTGATGGGAGCTAGTATATTTAGTACATTCGTAAAAGTAGTATTAAAAAAATCAACTGCCTGGTCTAAAGGTAGAGTTTTTAGTGGATTCCAGTCCTGTTGCTGGAGCATACTGTTAAGAGTTTGGGCTCGTCCCTAGTCTCCTTGAATAGCATGGGTTTGGGTATTTTTGCCTGTTTATGAAGGAGGAATGTGGGACAGTGGTCACTCAGTGTATCAGGTAAGCAGCCCACATGTTAATTTTCTGTGGGGATATTAACTAGTGTCCAATGTAGAATGGAGGTTCTATTGGATTTTTTGTCTACTCTGGTGGGTTCTTGGATTAGTTGTGTGAATCCAAATAAGATAATATGATTTGAGGGGTTGTTGGGGGTTGCAGGCTAGCCAGTCTAATTTAGGTTGCCTAGCAGGATGGTTTCTTGGGGTAGGTTGATTGTGGCCCATTGTAGTATCTCTTCTATTACAGGTGAGTTATTTCCTGGAGGAATATAACTACAGAGGATGTTGATATCAGGATGGTTTCTTGGGGTAGGTTAGTATCTCTTCTATTATAGGTGAGTTATTTCCTGGAGGAATATAACTACAGAGGATGTTGATAGCAGGATGGTTTCTTGGGGTAGGTTGATTGTGGCCCCATTGTAGTATCTCTTCTATTATAGGTGAGTTATTTCCTGGTGGAATATAACTACAGAGGATGTTGATAGCAGGATGGTTTCTTGGGGTAGGTTGATTGCGGCCCATTGTAGTATCCCTTCTATTATCGGTGAGTTATTTCCTGGATGAATATAACTACAGAGGAAGTTGATTCTCTTTTCGTTTTTAAGGGACATAACAGAGCTTAATGTCTCTGCATTCTGGAATTTGGGAAGTGGGGTTTTTAGTGGTTGGAGGTTGAATGTACTTTTAAATAAGATTGCAACTCCACCTCCCTTTTTAGTACCTCTATCTTGCCTTAGGATGTTATAGCCTGGGGGAAGAATGTCTTTGTTTTGTGTGGCAGGTTTTAGCCAGGTCGCTCTAACGGTTAGTATGTCTGGAGATTAGTGGGATATGAATACGTGGAAGTCATGTTGTTTGTTGGATATGCTACGTGTTTATATTGATAACAAGTAGGTCTCACTTGTGTTTCTGGGATAAGATTGGGTTGCTTGGACTTGGGTTGGGGTGTATGTCCCCTGAGATTAGTAGCCATTTTATTTATTTATTTATTTATTTATTTTATTTTACATTTGTTGACCGGGCTAGTCTAGCTGGATATATGTCCATTTTCAGTAGAGGCCCGGGGAGAAAAGCTCCACATAGAAAACTAACAGAAACAGTACATTAAAACATTAATTACAAGAATATTATGAGATGATTACATGTGTTCCAAGGTAACAAAACATATATATAAAAAAAAAAAACATTTTTTTTTTTTTACTATGAGAAGAGGGAGAAGGATTTAGAAGTAAGTGGAAGACACACAAAGCAAATTGATGAGCAGGAATAAGAGAACAAAGTAGTTAAAAATGGGATTGGAAGAATTAGGTATACGGTAGTAAGTTGTTGATGAGACAGTAAGATGGCCAATTCAGTTGTTCCTGGTTACAGTAAGTCAGCCTAAATGGTAGTGGATTTAAAGTAACAGAAAGGTGGATTTAAAGAAACAGAAAGAGAGAGATGCAAAAAAAATGTTGGGCAAGACTAACAGTGGAAGATGATTAGTCAGGGTTAGTACAGGGACATAGCAAGTGAGTTGTAAGATATGATTTAAGTTTCTTTATAAATAGTGAAGTTGAAGAAAGAGATGTAAGTTCAACAGGAAGTAGGTTCCAGCTTTTGCCTACAGTGTTAGTGAAGAGGGATTCTCCTGCTTTGTTGTTAGATTTATGAGTAGAGATGAGTAATTTGTTTGCAGAGCATAGGTTTGTAAGATTTTTATATGGGCATATTAGACTTTTGAGGATTGGTGTGTTGCTTGGATGATACAGGGTTTTGTGGGTAATAGTTAGCTGGTGAAGTAGAATATGGTTCTGAAGTTCCAGCCAACCCAGATGTTTCAGATTTTGGCAGTGGTGGGATCTAGCAGGAGAGCCTGTAGCAAATCTGGCAATGTTGTTGTAGGCTATTGATAGCTTGTTGAGGTTGCTTATTGATAGGTTAGTATATATAGGAGATGCATAAAGGAGTGTTGAGATGAGATGGGTGTGGGTAATAGAAGTTCTTGCTATGGGAGTAAGGAAAGGTTTAATTCTATAGAGGGAGCCTAGTTTTCGGTTAACTGATTTTATTGTGGTGTTAATATGAGTATCAAAGTTAAGGCTGTGGTCAATTGTCTCTCCCAAGAGTTTAGTGGATGTGTCAGGGGATATAACTGTATTATTTTTAGATTTAATAGTGAAGTAAAGTGGGGGTGACTTGAGTGTGGGAGTAAACAGTAGAAGTTTAGTCTTTTTAGGGTTAAGGAGGAGGCAACGCTGTAAAAACCAATCTTCGACAAATTCAAAGACCTTTTGGGTGAGTGACTGTAGTTCAGATGATTCAGTAGCTGAGGAAATTAAGGTACAGTCATCTGCATATTGAATGGATACAGCATGTGGGATGCTAGTAGACAGATCATTTATAAAGCTAGAGAATAGAAGAGGGCCCAGAATAAAACCTTTGGGTACACTAAGAGAGACAGGAAGGTGGGAAGATAGAGTATTGTTCCAGAGTACTGCCTGTTGCCTGTTGTGTAAGTAGGACTTGAACCACTGCACAGCTTGACTATCAAGTGAAAGGGACTTAAGTATATTCAGTAGAAGGTGATGGTTAACCATATCAAATGCTTTTGAAAGATCTATGAAGATAGCAGAGGACAGGGTGTTATGGTTACGGTTCTTGTTAATATTGTCAGAGAATGATAGGAGGGCTGTAGTGGTGCTGTGGTAAGGTCAAAAGCCATGTTGCGAGTTAGCTAAAAGGTTATTTTGGAGGAGATGGTCTAGCAGTTGACGATGGATGCACTTTTCCAAGATTTTAGCTATGGGAGAGAGTAGAGCAATTGGATGGTAGTTAGAAAGTTCTGTTGAGTTACCACCTTTGTGTAGGGGAATTATATGTGAGATTTTCCAGATGGATGAGATGGTGCCTTCAGTGATAGTTTATTAATTAGGATAGAGATAGGGTAAGCAATAGATTTTGCTGCTATTTGAAGATACTTAGCAGGTAAGATGTCAGCGGAGGGGGTAGAGGGTTTAAGCTTTTGAAGGAGAGTACAGATAAAGGCTGTAGGCACAGGTTGGAGTTGGAAAGTGGGTGGTGGGTTCTTTAAGGTTGAAGAAAGATTAGAGGATACAGGAGGTAGAGAGTTAGCAAGTGACTGGATAGCTTCAGTGAAGAAGGTATTGAAGGAATCAGCAATTAGTTTTGGAGTATTGGTAATGATTCCAGAGGGGGGTGGTATTTTAGAGTTGCTGGGATGTAGTAATTTATTGATTCCTGACCAGAATTTTTGTGGACTTTGTTGGTTGGAGTGTTGAAGCTGAAAGAAGAAGTTTTTTCTGTCCAGTAGTATAGATGTTTTAGTTAAGTTTCTAAGTTGTTTAAATTTTAGGTGATCTGCTGGGGTTTTAGAGGAACGCCATTTGGCCCAAAATTTGTTTCTTAGTAGAATCTTTGGCTTAGTTTCCTTTGTAAGCCAAGGTGCAGTTTTGGTAGTGCTCCTTCTAGTACGAAGGGGGGCATGGAAATCCAAGATTTCAAGGAACTTGGAGTTGAGGTGTGCCACTGCTTCATCTAGTTTCAGGTGTTTTAAAGATGACCAGTTGCATACACTCAGTTCATTCTGGAAGTGTTCTGGGTTAAAATGTTTATTACAACAAGATGTTTTAAATGTTGAGGGACTGTTAATATTGGTCTTATGTCGAATTATGTACGTTAGTGAGTGATCACTAATGTCTGCTGGTAGGATACCTGTCATATATGATGTCAATAGAGTATTTATAAGAATCCAATCTAGGGTGGATTCTTTGTTATTAGGTTTATGAATACTAGTAGGTGAAGTGATAGTTTGGGAGAAGCCAAAAAGGTTTATATGGTTAGATGGGTTATTGGAATTACAGGTATTCCATTCTATATTAAAGTCGCCTAGGAGAATGGTTTCTTGTGGGTAGTTAGTGGATAGCCAGCTAAGGATATATTCAAGGAAGGTGATGTTATTACCTGGAGGTATGTATGAGGATATAATGTAGATGGCCTTACTAATATTAAGCTGAAGCTTAGTAATAAGAACTTCAGCATTGCCATCAAAAGGTGGGTGTGAATCAAGTAGTGTAACTTTCTGAGGAATAGTGTGCGTTTTATGGCATATGCTATATCTATGTGTTTTTTGGGTACTGTTAATAGTTGGCGGCATCACAAATCACTTTATTCAGTTCAGCAACCTAGACCAACATGCATAGATTATGAATTTAATGCAAGCCTGAGGTGCACACATCGGGTGCATCAATATGATTCTTATAAGCAAAGTAGCCAAATCACACATATAGGCAGATTCAACAAACTGAATCCACATTGTTGGAGGAGCAACAATGTATCTTTTGCAATATTGCTGATTCAGAAAGTCACCCTTAATTCAGCTGATTAACAGCATATCAGGGGGATTATGCTTTCAAGTAGTGGTTTATATTTACCAAAATATGCACAGAAGACCAAGATGCAGCTTCTAGAATACTTTTAGAGTCCATCCTTTTTCAAAAAAGTCACAGATGAGGGCTTGGTAGAATTAGCCTTAACCCTGCTTAGAATTGCCTAATTGTAGTTGGTATTAGAAAACATAATACCATGAGACAGCCACTTGAAAACTGTATATTTGACACAGGTTGTCCTTTTTTTGTACGTTGAAAAAAATGAGCAACTGATCAGAGTTCCTTAAAGAAAGTACCTGAGTTGGCTGTGGATATCCAAGGCATGGACTATCCTCTCTCCCTCATTTTTAGCTTATGGAAAAAAGGCAGGGAGATGGATAGCTTGGCTTAAGATAAACCTGTATAATGCTTTAGGCTTAAATGAAGGATTAGTGCTCAAGGGAATCCTATCATTGTGGAAAATGAGACAAGGCTGACCCATTATTAAGAGCTAGCATCTCAAATGCTCTTTTTGCAGAGGTCAGAGCAAATGTTTTTCATGCTAATAGCCTCAAGTCAGCCTAATGAGCTGGTTCAAATAGGGTCAAAGATCACTGGAGATTCCTCGGCTAATGAACCTAGAGCCTTTTCATGTCTAGCCGTTCATGCTCAATTTTCCCAATTATAAATGCCCAAGGATTAGAACAGCTTTGGTATATGCCTGTGCTTGTGGGGCAAAGGCAAAAGAAGCCAGGAGTGTATTTGTAATTTCTGATCCATTGGTCCAAATTGTATTTGACTATGTTTAGGAAAGAACAATGCTTCACATGAATGTTCCAGAATAGTGGTAATCTCTGAGATATATACCTGTCCATCCAACATGTTTTGTTCAAGGTTTAGATCATTAGCTCAAGTAAGTCTGGTGCTGGTCATTAGATTCTAGTATCAAGCTCTGTGGGACACCATTATTAACAGGCCTACTGGTGGATCTGGAGTTCCCCACACCAACTTCATGTATCCTATCCATGAGCAATTTGGCTGTCTATTGGTTGGCATATGGATTTATGCCTAAATTTGTGAGTTTGTTTATAACAGCCAAGTAAGGTTTTATGTCAGATGCTATTGCTAGGTGAATATAGGCAGTATGCACGTTTTTATGTTGCCCATGGCCCTAGTTTTGTTCTTGAAGAAGTCCACCTGGATTAGTAGGCATGAATTGCTCCTAACAAAACTGAACTGGGATGGGTCC
Organism: Protopterus annectens; assembly: GCF_019279795.1. NCBI lineage: Eukaryota > Metazoa > Chordata > Ceratodontiformes > Protopteridae > Protopterus > Protopterus annectens. Next base: position 32,432,658 of record NC_056727.1, on the reverse strand, counting down.
AGTTTTTGAAGATGTCCTAAGTCTTTGTTTATCAGGTCCACAATAATTTTTTTCCATGGCTTTGCATACAAGATTTGCAAAACTTATAGGCCTGTAGTTCCCTGGGTCTGTTGATGGTCTCCCTATGTGTGGTCTAATGACCACTGCAGTCCTTCATTCCCTTGGGATGAAGCCAGTCTGGAGGCTGTGGTTAAGAGATTCTAGTGGGCTTGACAGGTCATATTTCAAGCTATTTAAGAGGAATCCATGGATATTATCAGGACACATTGATGCAGTATTTTTCGCTTTTGACAGTGCAGTAAGGATCTTTTCTTTAGTGATTGCTGGGGGGGGGGTTGTAAAAGGGTATTATATGGGGCATAACTGGGGGGGTGATGAGGGGATTAAAATTGGAGCTATATTTATCAGACAACAAATCTGCTATATCCTCCAGTTCGGTATAAGGAACTATTAGTTCAGCATACTGTTGGGTGGTCTCTTAAAGTTGCATAAATAACTGAAAAATGCATTATGATTGTTGTAAGCTTGGGAGGCTATTTTTGACTTGAAGTTGGTTTGATGGACTTGATTAGATCCCAGAATATCATGCTGAGACTGGTGATGGACATTTTTACATTTTGGGCATAATCCTTGCTATCATTGGACAAGATTTTCTTTCTTTTGTTGCTCAACCTACTTAAGATCATAGAATCATAGGAAGTTACTAGGCGCCCTAGGGTTCTTACAAGCCTAGCCAAGTTCTACCCTTATTTCAATGATCAGCATGAATTGCCCCTGTCCAAGAGGGACACAGTTGGAACCCTCAGGGTGAATTTACGGTTACCCATCCAATTGTCCAGATTGAGTTTGAAGAGGACCAATGAGGTGCACTGTTGACATGAAGAGGGAGCCAATTCCAAAGGTGTCGTAACCTCTGAGAGACAAATCTGTCCCTGCAGCATGTTCTTTTAATGTCTCATATCAGATTAGAGCAAGTAACCCGTGTACCATTTGACTTGCGGATATGCAGCATTTCCAATCAAGCAGGGTCATTGATTGCCTTATATGCAAGGCATAGATCTCCTCTGAGTATTCTGTATGACAGTGATAGTGATTAAAGATGATCCACATAGGACAGATGCTGAAGGCCTTGAATTTTCCTTGTGAGGAACATTTGTGGTCTCTCCAATTGCTGCATGTGCTTGGAAAGGTACATACCATATTGGCATTATGAGGGAAGAGTACGGAGAAGTTATAACTTCTTTTTTTCTGGATGCAATGCCCTTACTTATGAGATGAGCAATACGGAATGCCCTTCTTACCACTGTGGAGACATGGTGATCAAAGGTAAGATTACTGTCAACCTGCGTGCCCAGGTCTCTCACCACTGAGTGCAAGCTTAGGGTGTTGCTATTGATGTGGTATTTAGCAGGAATATCACACTTACCAAAAAGGATGATAATGCATTTTTTTGCATTGCGTTTAAGGCTATGACTTTGGCACCAATCATTTGTTTGTGTAAGACCCTCTTGTAGGATGTTGATATCGTTTGAAGATTCTGTGACCACTCCCAGTTTGCAGTCATCAGCAAACTTTGTCAGCCACAGACCTTTAATTTTAGCTTGTACTTTGGAGAAAAAGAGTCCAAACAGTAGAGGTCCCAGGACTGATCTCTATGGTACACCATCGGTTACAGTTCTGCTGTTGGAGATTGATTTCCCTATTTGGACTATATGGGTTCTATCAGTGAGCCAGTTAGTGACTCATCTAATGATATAAGGATTGATACCTAGCTGGATGAGTTTGTCAATGATGTCTGAGTGGGGGATAGTGTCAAAAGCCTTGGCTTAGTCCAGTTAGGCTGTATGCACAGATGTCACCAAATCCAGGGCCTTTGTGACTGTCTTGAAGAAGTCCACCAGGTTTAACAGGCATGATCTCACTTTAACAAAGCCAAACTGAGTAGGGTCAAGTGTTTGGAGATTACCTATGTCTTTGCTGATAAAGTTCATGATGATTCACTCCATGGACTTGCACTTAAAGCCAGTTAGGCTAGTAGCTCCTGAAGTCAGTATAAGCACCACCTTTGTGCAAGGGGATAACGGTGGCCATTTTCCATTAAGTGGGATGAAGCCAGAGCTTAGACTATGATTGAAAAGAGTACCCAGTGGTGTTACTAATTCATGTTTGAGCCTATGTAGGATACAACCTGGGAAGTGAGGAAGCTAATTTGGATTCATAGTTTGCTTTGGAGGACTTCACAAGAAGTCTTATTTGCTTGTTTAAGCTGAGGATGGAGTTTTTCCTGTTTAAGACACGTTCCCTCTTACTCTTAGACAGCAATTTCCTCCTCTTATTGTAAAGCCTGTTAATGGCAGTTGTCCATCAGGCAGGTTTGCATTTCTTTGAGGAGTTTGTTCTGGTCCTATCAGTATGCAGTTATACAGGTGTTTGTATAAAGCATTGTTGTAGAACTCAGCATAGTTTAGTTCCATTTGAGGGGGGAAGTGCAGTAAAGCTATTAATACCATCCCATAAGAGACTATAATCAGCTTTGGAGAAGTTTTTTTAGTTTAGTTGCTGCTAGGGGGTCAGGTGTGATAGTTATTTTGAATGAGACTAATTTATGGTCAGATCTCTCTAGGGAATTCTTCACAGTGGGGGTGCTACAGTGGTCCCCCATATTGGTAAGCACCAGGTCCAGGATGTTGTCACCTCTTGTGGGGGTGTCAGCAACCTGGTCCAGTACACAGGAGTTGAAGTTAACAAAGTCAAAGAACCTTTGACCGAGTGAGTTAGAGCACAAATAATTTACCTAGTCAATGTCACCCAACACCAGGGTGTTTGGATGTATATTGATAGATGTAAGTAGATCCAAATAGGCAGAGTGGGTGTCCTGATTGATGGGGGGGTCCTGTAGCTGGCAATGACTTGAATAGGTGTCCTACCAACAGTTAATTGCACCTAAAGTATCTTCACGGAATCATACTGTTTAACCAATCTGGAGGTGTATATATCTTTAATGAATATTGATACATCACCTCCTTTAGTTTTCATGCCTTCAGTTTGTGGACTGAACATGTGGAAGAAGCTGTAGCCTGGTATGGTTGGGATGTTCTCCATAGCCTTGAATCATGGCTCTGTGACTGTACAAATGTCTAAGTCTTCCAAGGTGAGGACTGCTTCCAGTGAGTGCAGTTTCATGCTAAGACTCCTAACATTTAGCAACATAACCTTGATTTTGTTTTTTAGATGAAGTTTTCACGTTGGAAATGTTGTCTTTGTTCAAAAAAGATACGATGCTGGTGGCAAAACCCTTAGCCAGTAGCCAAAATCCCAGTGGCGATAGATGAAGACCATCTCTGGCAAAGCATCAAGGTCTGTTGATCATGTCATCCCAGGCTAACAGATACTGTATCCCCTTAGTATGACACCAGAAACAAAGCCAATCATTGAAGTCGATCATTTTCAGTTTGTATTGAGGTATCATCCTAGGTGAAGTTAAAATGCTGTTCAAGGCTTGGGACACAGCTGCCTGAGACACATAATCTAAGAGCTCAGTCATGTCTCTCTTTATATAGTTCAGAGAGATATGTCTCAAGTCATTCACACCAACATGGACTATGACAGAATTATAACTGTATCTGTTTTTGAGATACTTGAGTGTATGTATAATATAAAATTAAAAAAAACAATCCAAGTGGGGTTAATGCTCCTAGTAAAAAGCACAACAAAGTAATACTGAAAATAAATCCCAGGAGCAAAGCAATGAAGGGCATAGAAATAATAATACCAGTTCCCTTGAATGTCTCTCGTACTGAATAAATCCACGGAACTCGAGGTTTGTCAAACACAAAAACAGTTTAATTGGTGCACACAGAATCTCGGTTAGCGCTTTCGCTTCACAGCTTCATCAGACCAATCAATCAATGACCAAACTATCATTTAAATAGAAATAAAAGCGGGAAGTAAAAAATATTTAAAGGTAAATATCTCATTTAACATAATACTCTATCAAAACTTATATATACTCTATCAGAGCCCATATGTACTTCCCATTCACAAAAAAGGCACTGTAAACAATCACTCAGTATATATAAACATTGAAACGTTCACATTACAACTTACACATATAAAAAATATGTTAAAAATAATACAACATCATCACTGCAGAGCTTAATAATAGTAATAAAACTGCAGACAATTATTAAACATACTCTAAGCACAACCAAATCTGCACAACCCATGAATCATTAAAATATAAAAAACATAAAAACTTAATACATATACATAGGACAAACATGTAAAAAACTCACATTATCAAAATATGAGCATGTACCTAAGACTAGTAAAGATTCAACCTCTGGGATGTTTTGTTTCACAGATAGGTTATACCTCCAACGAGATGGCGTAGCTATGGGCACCTCGTGTGCTAATAGCTACGCCAATCTGGTGATAGCTGAGTGGGAGGTGAATGAAATGTTCCAGAATGAATTATATAGAAAGCATGCTTCCTTCTATAGGCATTTTGTTGACGATTTATTTTTTCTGTGGGATGGATCTGTGGATGATTTGAACACTTTTGTTGATGAGATTAATGGTACGACTAGTTTTTTAACATTTGTAATGGAGTCCTCTGAGGTTAGAATTCCGTTCTTGGATGTATATGTAGAGAAGTTGGAAGGTGGCTTTATTAATACTGGGTTGTATAGAAAATCATGTCACAGGAATACTCTCCTCCACCGGAGCAGCATGCACCCGGGCTATATTTATAAAAACATTGTTCGGGGTCAGGTGATGCGAGCTTCGAGGTATAATCCCAATGATACATGTTTTAAGGATGAGTTAGAGAAGTTGTCTGATAGATTCAGAGAGCGTGGGTACACTGAGGATGATTTGACTGCTAGTGTTGTAGACTATGAAAACATGAGAAGTGAGAAGGCTGCTCCATACTTCTCCAATAGTTTTGTACAACCAGATAATGGTGATGTTGGTGTAAAGGATAATTACAGTGGAGCTGTTTGCCCAGTGTTTTATACTAAAGATGTAGGGCGCGTCAAAGATGTTATTAGCGCCCATTGGCATGTTTTATCCGTGGACCCTGCTATTAGAAGAGTGTTAGGCGACAGACCGAGGTTTGTGTATAAGAACAAACAGAATTTGAGGAAGTTATTATGTTACCCCAAAGTCCCTATGGGCAGTGGTCTGGAGGGTTCCACTTCTACATCTCCTTGTCACCATTGTAACTTTTGTTCATACATTGAGTCCGATCCCATTTTTATACATCCTAGTGGTTTTGGGGAGTTCAGAGCACGTGCTGGAGGGGACTGTATGTCCACGGATGTGGTCTATCTGGCCACATGCGTTATGTGTTCCGCATTCTATATAGGTAAGACCAACCGGTGTCTTAGGGATAGAATGCGTGAACACATATACCACATTAGGATAGGTACACTTACCAATGCTCTGGCCAGGCATGCCCATGAGTCCGGCGTTGATCATTCCTTTAGGTTTAGGATTCTAGAGAGGTTGTATGGTACACATCGAGGGGGTGACATTTCCAACTTAACAGAATCCAAAGAGAGTTACTGGATTATCAAGTTGAGATCAGATATGCCACCGGGTTTGAATGGGAGAGCACCCATCAAACCATTTCTCAAAATGAGGAGACAAAGTGTGAGGGCTTTGAGTTTGTGACGTATTTGTGTTCTATGTCACCACTCTCTATATATATACTTATTTGTTCATCCCAGAGCTTGAATCTTTACTAGTCTTAGGTACATGCTCATATTTTGATAATGTGAGTTTTTTACATGTTTGTCTTATGTATATGTATTAAGTTTTCATGTTTTTTTATATTTTAATGATTCATGGGTTGTGCAGATTTGGTTGTGCTTAGAGTATGTTTAATAATTGTTGTAGTTTTATTATTATTATTAAGCTTTGCAGCGATGATGCTGTATTATTTTTAACATATTTTTTATATGTGTAAGTTGTAATGTGAACGTTTCAATGTTTATATATACTGAGTGATTGTTTACAGTGTCTTTTTTGTGAATGGGAAGTATATATGGGCTCTTATAGAGTATATATAAGTTTTGATAGAGTATTATGTTAAATGAGACATTTACCTTTAAATATTTTTTACTTCCCGCTTTTATTCCTATTTAAATGATAGTTTGGTCATTGATTGATTGGTCTGATGAAGCTGTGAAGCGAAAGCGCTAACCGAGATTCTGTGTGCACCAATTAAACTGTTTTTGTGTTTGACAAACCTCGAGTTCCGTGGATTTATTCAGTACGAGAGACATTCAAGGGAACTGGTATTATTATTTCTATGCCCTTCATTGCTTTGCTCCTGGGATTCATTTTTAGTATGTATAATATGGCAGATCCTGCCACTTGACAGACAGCTGACCATGATCTTCTCCTTATCCAGCCTGGTGAGAGAGGCATCTGTGTGTCTTACAATGGAATCTCCTATGACTAATATGTTTGGTTTTGTGCTTTGCCTTAAAGGCTTGACAGCTGAGTCACTGGTGCAACAGCTATTGTGTGTATTGTGTTCTACAGAGGAAGTGTTATGTATAATGTGCTTGTGTTTGTGTTTGGGAGGTCTCTGGTGTTTAGGTATGTTTTTGGTGAGAACCTCCACATGTATGTGTGATGTGGATTTGGGTGGAGTAGGAGGTGAGGTGTGCATGCTGACAACCTGCTCATTGTCATATAATCTGACTGGTGTGTGAGAGAGCATGGATTTAAGGTTGTTAAGATAGTTACACCTCTCACATGTTGAGTTTGTATGGACTAGGAGTAGAGGGTTGTCGGTGAACATGTAGTAGTTGCTACACTGCCTCAGGATACCCATGTCGACCAAGCTGGCTGGAGAAACTGTGGGAAATTGTCTGTCCATGGTGTTAGGTAAATTTGTGTAGTCAGGAAGGATATCACACTTAGGAATGGCTAGTGTGTCAGAGGTGTGTTGGTACCTCTTAGGGAAGCTTAGTGTTCTACCTGCTAGTTGGCCAAGGCCACGGAAATCCTCTGGAAGATGACAAGCAAAGTGCATCTATAACCAACAATGGTAACCTCCACTAAGCAGCAGTAAATGATGGTGTGCTACATGCAAACAAGTGAAAATGCAGGGCTTAAGCCTTTTAACTTGAACTAGCAAATAAGGACACTTTCTCTGAACTCTATTACAGTCACTCTCAACCAAGTGGGACCAAGACAGCACTTTCTTCCCTCAAGGGTACAGAAGGGCCCTCTCCAGTAGAGAAGGCCAAAATGTGATGCTCAGAAGTTAAAAAACAGACCCAGAAACCGCAAACCTGGAAATGGGCAATGCTACAGCTGAACTAGTACAATTTACAGTAAAATGTTGCAAAAAAAAAAAACAAAACAGTTCAGACAATTCAAACAGGCAGCAGAATGCAAATACAATTAAAAGTGCTATACAAGAGCAAAAACAGGCACTTAAACTTAGTTGGGAGCAACGGATGCCTCAGATCTTTCAGTAAGTTATTGAAGAACTGGTTTTAAGTGATACAAAACAGTCCAGATTCAGGAAGTTGGAATCCAGCCTATGCTACAAAATGGAAGAGCACCACAAATCCAAAGTGCATACAATCACAATCACAACAGTAAAAAACAGTTCAAATAAGTGGCAGTTCAGTAGAATACTGTCATCACTTTAATCAGGTTACCAACAAGCAGTAACAAATGCGGTAGAATAAACACAGTTGAACACCTAAGCACAAGCAGCAAAATAAAGCAGAAAGAGGCACAATAGTTTTTTTTTTGTAAGTAGTAAGTGAGGAAACAAAAGATAATTCAAGGTTAAGACGCTAAAGAGGTGGTCCTTCACAACTCACTGTACTCAGTAGAATGAGCTGATACAATGGGTGGGCCTTTATAACTGATCTCACTGTACTCAGTAGAATGAGCTGATGTGATGTGACTGGGAAGAGTATCCAATATCATATTTATAGTAGAGGCTGACAACTCAAAAGCCACCGAGCTTTAAGATCACAACAGTTGGGTAGGTGGGTGGGTGAGTGGAGATACAAGAACAGAACAGAGGTAAGGATTAAATTCACTAAGCCTAAAATACAGTTACACAGTTTAAACACATATGCAGCATATACTGTTTTAATTAATCAGAAGTGCAGAAAACAATTAAAAATAAGCATTTATCTTTTGTAGTTTCACAGCACATTTTTGGAAAACAGCAGAGCAAGGGCATACGGCCTAGCTCACTGCAGCTTTGAGCAAACAAGCACAAACGGATGTAAACACTGGCTGTTTAAGGCAGAGAAACAGGAACCAGACAAAGTTCCAATTATCTAATCAAAAACACCCTAAACAGAGGCCCTGTAGCAGTAACTTTAGTTAGATCAGACCAAACTGAAACCCCCTACCACAAAGAACAGTTAGGCCTCTCTAGACAAAAGATTAACTGTACTACAAGATCCAAAGGTCACAAACAATACTAAATTCAGCAGACCCTGGACCTAGTCTATTATAGTATTTTTCAAGTGTAGCAAAAAGTAAAATGAACAGAACAAGCAGAGAAACAAAAAGGAGACAGAGTAGAACAGAGACAAGGATTCAATTCAGTAAGCCTAAAATATAGTTGCACAGTTTAAACAGATATGTAGCAAATATTGTTTTAGTTAATCAGAAGTGCAAAAAACAATTGAAAATAAGTACTTATCTTTTGTAGTCTTACAGCATTTATAATGGGGGTCCACAGATGGAGATTGTTTTTGGAGTTTGTCTTAAGTTTATTTAGGTTTGGTACTGCTGTTTATGTGTAGTTATTTACATGCTGGTACAGGGATTCTGTAAAGGCTTCTACATAGGCCACAATATTCTCTGAGATACGGGGGGGTGGTCTTGTAGTATAGCTAGAGTTAGTTTTTTTAACACAAAATTAAGATCCCAATGAGAAGCCACCTATTTCCTATGAGGCTTGGTGTGCAATGCCTTTTTCAATATTCCACATGAGATTGCACTGAAATAGGGGGATCCATCCAAAAGAACACAGGTGGAGAAGTAAGGCATGTCAGAGGATAATGACTCATGCAACAAAGGTAGAACCAGAGAAGCATTAGCCTAGAAATACTGGCAGTTCCTGTCTTAGCATGAGCTAGAAAATCTTTTTATTTATTAATATATGAATTTGCCTGCTGAATCTAGCTTTGTTTGTATAACTTGAGCACTAATCCAGGCATTCTTTAAAGTATTCAGTTGTATTTATTACTGCTTGGTAGTAACTTGATTAAAGTGTAGCTATCATTATAAGTTTTTGGATTAAGCACTTGGGCTTCAGACCAGTTGTTTTACATTAGGAAGGTTTGTGGCCTGCACTGTGGTGGCAGGACAGGTAGCTTACATCCTTCTAAGTTAGGAACTGCTGATTGAGGGCTCAATGTCTGTTATTCTGAAAGTGTATTAGTTCTGGTTTATGCACTTGGGCTTCAGGCCAGTTATTTTACATTAAGAAGGTTTGTGGTCTGCACTCTTGTGGGAGGAAAGGCTGGACTCTGCCCTTTTGAGCTGGGAATTTCTGGTTAAAGGCTTATAGTGCCTGCATATTTGAACTGTTTCTTACTGAAATTGGTACACCTTGTTTGCTGTACCATAGACTAGATCCAGGCCTGCTGAATCTAGCTTTGTTTGTATGCTTGTTGTTTGTTTGCTTGTTATTTCCCTGAAACATTAATTCCACCTAAAACGTGGCTTTTCAGCGCTTCTGTGGATCCCTAGTGATATCTGCATTGCTTACTGTACTTATTTCCTTGTTTCACTTGAAAGAAAGTTACTGTTTGTCATTTTTGCATTTAAGTTACCTGTAACACATTGCATTTAAGTTACCTGGCACTTGCTCACTAAAGCAATTATATAAGACAGCACTAAAAAATTAAAAGCACTACACCCTCACAAACTCCCCTTGAGTACCTTGTTCCCCATTGGCCCTTTTTTCAATTATAAAGGAATTCCCAATACTATTCTAGCATGTCCAAAGGTCAGTTGTCAATCTCCACTCTGGTCCAGCTGGTGAATCTGGGAATCTTGAGGCAATGTTACAACTGCCTCATGTACACAGACAACCCTCTCCTCCTCCCAACAAATTCCAACACATGTGAGAGATGCAACCATATAGCCAAACTGGAGGCTAAGCTCTCTCAACAGTACTGGCGTAACCAGTCAGGAGGAGAAGGAAACCACACTCATACAATTCCAATCTCACATAGACTTACCAAGACAGCAAACCAAACACATAAACACACAAAAACATACTCAGAGGCTCTAAATAAAAATCTGCCTAAGCAGTAGAGACCTCCAAAGCAGACACCCAAGCAACCGCTACCCCAAAACAAAACACGTGCAACACATAGCTCACAAAGCCAGTGTGCCGAACAGTCACAGCCCTTAAGGCTAAACAACACACCTGATACACTTGTAATAGTTAACTCTATTGTCAGGCACACTGACGTCCCGCTCACCAGGCTGAACAAGGAGAAGGTCACGGTGAGCTGCCTGTCGGGCGCTAGGATCCACCACATAACACAAGCACTCAGGTCACTCCTAGGCAAGTACAAATATGACTCAGTCATTGTCCATGCTGGTGTGAATGACCTGAGACATACCTCCCTGGACTACATGAAAAGAGACATAGAGGAGCTCTCTGAGCATGTAGCCCAGACCAGTATGACCCTGACCTTGAGTACCATCTTATCCTCACCAAGAATGATGCCACAATATGAAGACAAGATGATCAATTTCAACAATTGGCTTAAGTATCGGTGTCATTCAAAGGGGATCCAATGCCTGTCAGCCTGGGATGACATGCTCGACAAGCCAAGATGCTTCACTAGGGACAGCTTGCACCTGTCACCCCTGGGCTTTTGGATATTGGCAAAGGCTCTTGCTATCCCCATAGTGCCTTTTTTAGGCAAGGCTCAAAAGACAAACCCACATTCATAGGTATCACAAGGGATAAGAAACTAAGAGTAATGCTACTCAACGCCAGAAGTCTAAACCTCAAGATGCATGCACTCGAAACTCTAATTAGCATGGAGAACATCGATATCTGTGCAGTAACAGAAACCTGGTTCAAGGCTCCCGAGAGCACCCCAGCACTACCAGACTATACCTCATACCATGCTTTTCGGCACCAAAACTTGGGCCGAATCACAAAAGGAGGGGGAGTATCAATATTCGTCAAAGATACCCACAACTCCAGGTTGGTGGCACAGCACGAAGCATCAGAGACTATCCATGGGCAACTAACAGTGGGTAAAACTGCCTTCCAGTTTATAGCCTGCTACAGACCACCCTCCCAAACACAGGAACCCCACTCGGCCATCCTGAGAACACTGGAAAATATGAAGGTCTCTCCAAACACCATTATATTGGGTGACTTCAACTACCCAAACATAGACTAGGAGCATTACTCTAGCTCCAACACCCTAGCCCAAAGTTTCCTAGAAATTATAAACTCAAATGCTATGGAACAACTTGTTACCACTCCCACAAGAGGGGAAAACATACTGGACCTGATCATCACCAACATGGGGACTCTATGTTCCAGACCAGAAGTTTATCCCTCACTGGTAAGATCAGACCATAAACTAATCTCACTGGATATTTACATCTCGACCCCACCCCCTGCCCAGAAAACCACAGTGAAAAACTTCTCTAAAGCAAATTTCACACTCCCCAAAACCGAGGTGGAATCCTTCAAAACCCCCGGGCCTGTGGAAAATACGACCCAGACCGCAGAATCCTTTATAAAAGCATTCTATGAACACCTTCAGGAATGCACGGATCATGCAATCCCAAATAAAACCAAGACCCAATCCTCCAAAGGCAGACGTCCTGTCTGGTGGACCCCAGCCATAAACAAACTATACAATAGAAGGAGGAAGCTACTCTATGATAGAGCAAAATCCCAAAAAGGGAAGGCATCTCTGATCAGTATTAGCAAAAAACTACGGGCACTCATATAATCATCTAAGGCCAGCTTCGAGAGAAAAATTTCACAGGACATTAAGGATAATCACAAGGCTTTCTTTAGTTATGTTAGGAACCTGTGTGGGAATTCCCAGATATGCTCAGAATTAGTCCAAAATGACAAAGAATACACCGAGCCCACAGACATTGCCAACATCCTAGCTGACAGGTTCAGCGCAAACTTCTCCCCCCCTCCTCACCAAAAGGGCAAATATCTATCCCAGCAGAGTGCTGCCTTCTGACATCTCAGATGCTCAGGTAAGAGCCGCCCTCTCCAAAGCAAAAAACACAGCATCAATGGGACCATACGGTGTCTCGGGCTGGGTCTTACATAAACTCCAAGAAGAGCTAAACCCAAACATAAAACTACTGTTCAATCTTAGCCTTACTACAGGATATGTACCCAAAGAGTGGCGTACAGCAACAGTGGTCCCTCTCCACAAAGGTGGTTACTCAAAGGATCCTGGAAACTGTCGCCCCATAAGCCTGACTAGCTTGGTCTGCAAAGCTATGGAAAGGATCATCATGGACCTCATAAATAAAGATATTGGGGACCTACAGACACTGGATCCTACCAAGTTTGGCTTTGTTAAGGGCAGATCCTGCCTTTTAAACCTGGTTGATTTCTTTGAAACAGTCACCAAGGCCATTGACAGCCTACGTGGACCTCGCAAAAGCCTTTGATACAATACCCCACTCGGGCATTAAAGATAAGCTCACCAGCTTAAATATAAACCCCTATGTCACTAGATGGGTTGCAAACTGGCTAATGGACAGAACCCACATGGTTAGAATTGCTGGAGCCATGTCAGACTCCAAACCAGTTACAAGTGGCATCCCACAAGGCTCAGTCCTGGGACCTCTCTTGTTCGGTATATATTTCTCGGAGGTACAGGCCAACACGGAAGGACTGTGGCTGACCAAGTTTGCAAATGACTGCAAACTGGGCGCCATAATCAACTATCCAGCTGACACAAGCATCCTCCAAAAGGGCCTCATAGAAACAGACAACTGTTGCCAGAGCCATGGCCTCAAGCTAAACACCAAACAGTGTATAGTCATCCCCTTTGGCAAAAACAAAGTGCCCACAAATTACCACATAGGTGGTAATCCATTAAGTACAGAAGAAGTAATTAGGGACCTGGGGACCCAAGTTGATAGCAATCTCTCATTTGACAACCACGTGGCCAAAGTGTTTAGAAAAACATTTTATATAGCCCACCTAATCATGAAGTGATTCACATCTAGATCAGGGGAGGTCATCATGCCTCTTTACTCATCCCTCATAAGGCCCATAATTGAGTACAATGCCCCTTTTGGGATGTACCTTACCAGACACCTGTAGCAACTGGAAAGTCCCCAAAAGTACCTCACCAAGAGGATCAAAGGGCTCAAACAGATGCCATATGCTGGGGACCTACAGACACTGGATCCTACCCAGTTCAGCTTTGTTAAGGGCAGATCCTGCCTCTTAAACCGGGTTGATTTCTTTGAAACACTCACCAAGGCCATTGACGAGGGGAAGGTGGTCCACACAGCCTACCTGGACCTCGCAAAAGCCCTCGATACAATACCCCACTCGGGCTTTATAGATAAGCTCACCAGCTTAAATATAAACCCCTATGTCCAGCTCTACTCAGTGGCATACCACCTGCTCAGAGGCGATCTGTGCCTGACGTATAAAGCCATGTCCAACCCGGAATTAATGGACATGCTGCACCTCAGAAAATCCAAATCCAATCGAGCTACACACTCGAGTGACTTGAACCTCAGCACTGAAATAAATAGGACATGCTGGAGGGACAGATTCATAACCCAGAGGCTCCATTCACTCTGGAATAAAATCCCAGTCCATCTTAGGCAGAGTCCCTCATTGACTCTCTTCAAGAGGAATCAAGAGGAGTGGATGGGAGATCATAGGTTTACCCTGGGTATCACTTCTGTGTCACTGTTAGACAGAGGCACAGTATACTAACCTCGAAAAAGGGCATAGCAAAATTAATTTAAAATGGGTGGCAAAAGCCAAACACACTCTGGATAGGCTTATAAATGCCCTAGGGCAGATAGCCTAGTATGAACCTATGAACCTAATTTCTAGTACAAGGTCTTATTGCTCCTTTTAATACATGCTGCATAAAATAGGTGACTAAAAGATATTACGATTCTATCACCCAGTCAGTTAGTTGCTGTTGCTTGGGGTCAGGCTGTATTAAACATCACTTTTCCTGTGTGAGTAGGTCCAATCAGTGAGGAAGCTTGTAGTACTTGCCCCTCACCATTTCTAAATGAAGGAAGAACCACTAGTGCCTGGTCCAGAGGTTAGTCACCACAATGATCTCTGTAATGCCACTCTGAGTCTACAGGTAAAAATGGATTTTAGTGGAAAGGGTGGAAAATCATACATGGGCATTCTTGAGTAAGGAGAATGAACATTTCTATCTTCAAGGACTTCTTGTTTGGAGACTTAGAGCATAATTTTGCTAACTTATTGTTGTTAATGGAATCAAAATGAACTGTTTGAGGTGTTCCCTACAGCTGGATAAATTCCCAGGAGATTCGTTGATTCATCTTCCATTCATGAGGATCTGTCCTGCACAGTTTGTCTGCCATACCCATGCAGTTTTGCTCTGCTGATTTGTAAAATGCCTGTTGCATGAGATTGTGCTGAAAAGCTATATCCAAGCTGTCATGGATATCTGTCCGATAGTAAGATATAGTTCACTCCTGTTTGTTTGTGTACCACATCACTGTGGTGTTTTCTGTAAACACTTGTAATGTTCCTGGAGAGTTGATAACATTAATGTGTGCCAACATCTCTTTTACAGTTATGTGTTTTGGTTTGTTTTTTCTATTCCAACAACTTGCAAATTTATCCCCATAGTTAATGGTCCACCAGCAAAGTCTATTGCTACAGACATTGCTGAAGCTGGAAAGGAAAGCATATGACAGGGACCTGCATTCTAATAAATTTGCTTTCTCCACCCAAAAAAATCTTTCTTTTCATAAACTGGAATTGTGAGTGTCAGGGATTGTTGATTTGTGACCATACAGATTATATGCATCACTGAATTCTAATGTGGAGTCTTGCCACAGGAATCTTGAAAATTACAGATGCCATGAGACCCAGAAATTCCTGGGCTCAGACAGCAGTCTGATTTGAAAAACTGAGGAATAGATCTGGATGTAGATGTTTCCTTGTGGAAGAAAACCTCTTTGAAATAAGGTATCTCATAGCTGCCCCAGGAAAACAATGATGTGAGAAGGAGTCAAGCAAGACATTTACATGTTCTCCAGAAACCACAGTCTGCTTGGGAGATCACTTACCCAAGTGAGAGACTCTAGACACTCCGCAATTGTAATAATGCATCTAAATAAGGAAACAGGAGAATATCTTGTTTTTTTCAGGATGCTACCACAGAAGCTAGGCACTTTTTTAAATACTTTTGCAGTTGCTAGACCAAAGAGTAATGCAGACGACTGATATTGTGTTTGCTAGACACAGAAAACCTTAAGAAATCTGGATCTATAGAATGCAGTGATATGCATCTTTTAAATCTAAGGTCACTAGAGAACTCAAATGGGGAACAAGAGGTAACAAGTTGAGAATAAGATCATAAGTACAATAAGATCGTTAAGTACAATGCCTCCTTGTTATGAACCTAACCAGCCACACCCAACAATTGGAACATTCCTCACTAATAGAATACAGAATATAAATAATATGTTCTATACAAATCACCTCAAGGTCCAGTCCCTGTATTCTGTCTCCTATCGGCTGTTGAGGGGATATCTATGCCTGGCATAAAAGACATTGTCAGAGCCCACTTTGATGGATCTTCTGCATATCCACAATACAAACAGCACCAGAATCACCCATTCTAATGACTTAAACCTTGCCTGTGGTATAAATAGGACCTGCTGGAGAGAGAGGTATATATGCCAGAGACTACCCCTTCTCTGGAACAGGCTCCCCATCCATGTGAAGCAGAGTTTCTCCCTAACCCAATTCAAGTGTAACTTGGATAACTGGATGGGGAACATGAATTTCATCCTTGGTTTGACACTTATGTCTGTAATGCGAACATGCAGCCTGTAAATGGTTCATCTCCTAAACCCTTTCTTGAAAATGTTTTACCATCCAAGCCCCTGCTTACACTTATCAAGTGTACCAGAACTTGTCAGAGATTTGAGATGAATGGCTAGACTTAAGAAGCTACAAGGGCTTTGATTGCACCTGTATATGCTGATTTGTTTATGGTGTTCCTGGAAAAACAATTGATTTATGACAGCAACCATAACATCATTATGGGGGAATTAGATATTTGAAGACGTTACCTTGATGACTGTTGGATGATATGGCGAGCAGATAAAACTTATTTATTGGAGTTTGTCCAATTTCTTAATGATAATAAATGAGATATAGAGTTTACATTATGTTGTGATTCCAAACAAAGAAACTTTTTAGATGTTACTGTTATTAGGAATCCTGATGATACTCTTAGTTCAAATGTTTTTCAAAAACATCCCTAATATAACAAATTATTTGCTACTATCCTGCATCCACAACATATTATTAGGAATATACCTAAGTCCCAGTTTTGACGTATTAAGCGTATCTTTTCCATCCAGGATAGTTATGAGCTCTATCAGCAAGATCTGATTCATAGATTTTGAGTCAGGGGTTATGGATATGATGATATTATATCTGCCAGTAATTGGTCTTCTAAACAGGACAGATTGGATCTATTGGAATATCGGGATAAAGATACTAGAACTATCAGATTTGTTACCACTTTTGGATGAAATGTTAATGTTATCCGGGACATCATCAATCGTAACTGGAACATATTAGCTAATAATGAGCTTTTGTGAGGTTCTTACCTCTATGTGTCAATTTTCCTATTTGAGGGTGCATACTTTGGGGTCCTATTTTAGCCATTACAAACATCATGGTGGCACCAATTCTTCCAGTCAACAATTGATGCTTATTGGGGATAGGTTGCTTGGTTCTTTTCCTTGCAGTCACTGTTCTTTTTGTAAATTTATGTTTAAATCTAAACAATTTTCTAGTAAGAATACGAGCAAGATTAATGACATAAATTTTGTTTCCAATTGTAGTACAGATTGGTTAATCTACTTAGCAACTTGTTCTTATTCAGCGTTTTATATAGGTCAAACCTGTCGACCACTTCGTATTCGTATGTCTGGACATTTTAGTGACATCTGGAATAATTGGTTTTCTAGTGCTCTATATAGACATACTGTTGTACACAGTTCAGCTAAATTTAATTTTATGGTGATAGACAAAATTCAGGGTGACAGGACAAACAAGTTAGGTTGGCATGCTCTACTAAACAAAAAGAAAGAAGTTAGATTATTAAGTTAGGTGGGTTGTTTTGCCCATGGCTTAATGCCCATTTGTAAATAAGATTGAGGATATATATATATATATATATATATATATATATATATATATATATATATATATATATATATATATATATATATATATATATATATATATATATATATATGTATATATATATATATGTGTGTATGTGTATATATATATATATATATATATATATATATATATATATATATATATATATATATATATATGTGTGTATGTATGTGTATAAATATATATATATATATATATATATATATATATATATATATATATATATAGTAATTTAGATTAAGGAAACTTGTGCAATAATCAAGTGTTAATTACTTAGAGTGTGTGTATATATGTATGTGCATTGTTGTATTGATGAATTCATCACTGAGGAAGGTATTTTAGCCAAAACCGGTCTGATTTATATTGGTGTTGCCACTATATTAAAATTTAATACTTCCACTCTATTTTGGTGCTGGCCTCTCCTTTTCGAATTTTAGGCTTACAAAGGCCCTTGCAATCGTTAGCCTAGTAAACAGCTATGAACCTATGAAGCTATGAATAGTCTCCCCATTGTGCACCATACTTTCTTCTATGTTTATCCTTCTTTGTTGTCTTGTTTCTTCTACTGTTTCACATTATCTCACTGAATCAGTATAGACCCTACATAAGAATCCTTTCATTTGATGAGTAATTCAAAACAGTAAAAATTCCCTTAGTAATTTTTAATGAAGCATAGACCATCAAAGCATATTGATTGATACTTCTTTCACTGGAAACTTACTAAGTAAACAAACTGGCTCTTCATATTTCAGTAATATTATCAAATGCAGCACAACACAATGTATCTATAGATAGAGTTGGAACATGTTGACATTAAAGTCTCTCTGAATGCAAAATACTTTTAATAATTCAAGGAAAATAAGTTTTCCAGTTTAAAAAAATGATATTTTTTTCTTGTGATTATGCTAAGAGGGAAAATTTCCTGTACTCTGTGTGCGTGTGTGTGTGTGTGTGTGAGTGTGTGCGTGCGTGCGTGCGTGTGTGCGTGTGTGCGTGTGTGTGTGTGTGTGTGTGTGTGTGTGTGTGTTGTGTGTCTTTGTGTTAAAGTGGCAGGGGCACATGTTGCAGCTGCAGTATTCTAAGGTCACTGCAACTAAGCAATGAATCTTTTCAGTAAAAGACAGTAATTCCACTGCTAATTACCTAAAGAATGGGTAAAAGAAATTAGAAACTATTGCCCATCACGTCTCCTCGTGTCATACTAGATGCATAATGTTATTTTTTTGCAAAGGTCATTCCATTCAGTTCTTTTCATTTAAAAGCTTTTACTAAAATGCATCGCTCTTTATCTGTTGACATCACTTAAAAGCTACAGCCGTCAGCATCTGGAACTTTTTTTTTCATTTATATGTAAAAGGTACACAGTTTCCTGGAACAATTCATGTATACAAATCATAATGTTACTGTAACTACCTACATAGTACCAAATCAAACCAATGCATATTCTTGGACAAGTACTAATTAACTTGAAATTTCAAAATGAAGTGTTGAAAATGCCTTGTCAAGCTCTGCTGGGTAAGTGGAATTATAAGATAATCTTGCACTATTTTACATGATTTATGGGGTATAATGTCTAGAAATTTGAAATGAACTACATGACTTAATTCTTGGGATTAATAGCTTGGCGTTGGTGAGATTAAGTTTGCCAGATCTAAGGCTAAGGAACTCAGAAATGACCTTCTTCAAGCTATATGTTCTCTAACCTTTTAGGAAGCATTGACAGTATTGATATAGGCTGTACAGCATTAATAAAAGATTTTAAAACTGCAGTATCACAAGAAAATAAAAAGACTTGCCATAATTTCTAGTCAGCCAATCTTTACTGTCTAGTCAGGTTGTCATTATTTGTCTCACTATACAAAATACATTTATTAAGCTTTACTATACCATCATATTTAAATTATCATATTACCATACCATAATATTTAAATTATTATATTACACCTCAAACCAGAAATAATATTGAAGTAAAACAGTGTGTCATGATATTCCATTGTTTTCCCAAAACTAAACCAATATATTATAGGCTATCTCACTTAGAAACACCATTAAATGTAAGAAAAGTTTACTGCAAATTTCTCATAATGGTATAGTACAGCATTCAGAAGAACAATAACATGCAGTGACACTGCAAAAGTTAGTGACATGCAGAAGAAAGCCACTTACTCACCATTTTTTCCACTGGGATGATTCTTTTTAGTGGAAATTTTGTGAGATTGTATATCAGATATGGGTCCATCATCATCATCGTCAACAACTTTTTCTCATTTTCTACATGGGATTAGAGTATCCTGTAAACTGTTTCCACCTCTCTCAATTCAAAGTTACTCTCCTGCCTTCTTTGACTCTCATGTTGGCTGTCATAACTCTTATCTCACACAATCCATTCACTTCTTTGCTGGATGCATTAGTCTCCTTATGCCTTCTTCCTCTCTGCCCCAAATCTTCTTTACCATATTGTCTTCTGTTTTTTCTGTTGAATGCAGCTGCTGTGATTTTAGATTTGGCCTCCAGATACAGAGTTCCCTTCTCAACCACCCATTCCAGACACTTGAAGCTGTGGACCTGTTCTACTATTTTTCCTTTTATCTCATTTCTATGCTTCTTCTGATTTCCACAATTTTCTGCCATTACTAATATGGGCTCAGAGCTGAACCCTGATGCCCACCCACTCCCACTGGGAACTCATCTGTGAGTATGGACACTGTTCAAACTGGAGTTGTTGGGTCATTTTACATAGCCTGCACTAATTCTACCAGTGTTTCTGGGATTTTGAACCATTCCAGGCCTGACCAAGTCAGAGACCTTGTCATATGCTTTCTCCAAGTCTTGGAATGCCCACCTGGACTCTTTCCCCATCTCTAACGTCTTCACAACTATCTGTCTCACTGCAAATATCAGGTTTTGCCCTTTCCTGATCTGAATCCAAATTGCTAATTTCCCATCTGACTTTCTACTACTTTGTTCTACTACTCTGTGTAGTTATTTTTCAAATATCATCTCCAGAAATGTCATGCAAAGTATCAGGAGTTTGATGCCTCTGTATTGTCCACAGTTATGGTTGTACCCTTTGTTCTGGTATACTGTTGCAAGTATTATTATTTTATTTATTTTATTATTTAGCATTTGTTTACTGGGAAAGTCCAACTTGGAACAAACCAATTTTCAGGGGAGACCCATGGAGAAATGCTCCAGACACATGTCTTTGTAACATGGGAGGAAACTGGAGTACCCAAAGAAAACCTACACGGATGCAGGGAGGACATGCAGACTCTGCACAGAAGGCACTCCAGCTGAGAATTGAACTACAGAACCTCTTGCTGTGAAGCGACAACACTAATGCTAGACTACTGCACTGTCCATGCTTATTCTATGCTTATTCTCCAGTTAGATGAGAATCACCTTTCTCTCCATATTGCTTTGAGTGCCCTCAGACACCATTTCTCCACCTTCTAATCAAACATCTTTATCATATCTGCTGTGTCCTCATCTGAGCCTGCTGCTTTTCCTGACTTTATTTTCCTTAGTGCTGTTCTTACTTCTTCTACGGTGGGTGTCTACTCTTCTTTCATTATAGACTCTTTCTGGGGTAGTACAGCTTCTGTGGTGTTTTCTTCATTCAGAAGCTACTAGAAGTACTCCTTCCATCTGCCTTTGATGTCCTGTGAACTGGTGAACAGTTTGCTGCTGGCATCCCTTATGAAGGGTATCTCCTTCATCTTTCTGTCTATGCCTTACAGCCTGATAGAGTTTCTTTGTGCCAGCTACTAAATCATTTTCCAGAAGTTAAGAGTGCCTCAGTTGTCTTGTTCTTTGCTATTGCAACTCCTCTCTTAATATTTTTGTTAGCCAACTATATCTCACACTTTTTCCTGTACTCCTTCTTTCTTTTTATGACTTCCTGGAATTCTGCATTCCACCATTATCTTTCCTTGTGTACCTTATTTATGTACCTGGATTGGCCACTTACCTGCTCTCTAGCCCTCTCACATGCTGTTTTGAGGTATTGCCATTCCCTAACAAGTCCACCTACTTCCTCTTCTTTCTGAGATGATGGACCATGAGTAATTCCATGAACTCTTGTACTTTTTCTCCAGTCATATTCCAGATCTTTATCCTAGACTCTACTGACCTTAGAGCCTTCTCTGACCACTGCTTGCAGATTATAGTGATAACCAGTGATTATGCTGTGGTCCGACTGTTTCACTGAGGATGACTTTGCAACCACTGATTCTACCTCAGTACTCTTTCCTTACCAGGAAGAAGTCTACTTGAGTAGCATGTTGGCCACTTTTATATGCAGTCTTGTGACTGTCTCAGTTGCTAAACTATGTGTTGGTTACCATAAAGCCCTTTGACAAACAGATGTTTACAATGACATCACATTCTTTATTTCTTTTGCCCAACCCTTGTGGATACAGACAGTCCTCAGATCCTGTTCTGTCATTCCTGATATGTGCAGTCAGGTCACCCATTATCAACACCAATTCATGCTGTCCTGGTTTATCTAGTAGGTCTTGCAACTGCTGTCTGAAAGCACCCTTTCCTCACTATTACAATCCTGCTGTCAGGCAAAGTGGATTCAGAGTTCCAGGAGTATGTCACTAAGTCTGATGATATCCCTCACTGTCAACAAGTCTCTCCCTCACAGCAATTCCCACTACATTTCTAGCCCAGCCTCCTCCTGAGTAGTAGACTCCAGATCCCAAGCCAAGTTGCTTTGCTGCACTGCTGTTCCATCTTGTCTCTGAGATACATAAGATGTCCAACCTCCTCCTTACCATCATGTCAACCACTTCCAGGCTGCATCTGTGAACATGCACTGAGGGTAACAATTCTTCATGTCTGGTAGGATGATTGGTTTCATATCCTGTCTTCACTCAACAGAGCTATGCCAGATAACTCAGGCTGGATAACTGGACACCAGCCAGCTAGAATCTTATTGACCCCTGGCTGCTGTGCTTTTATGGTGAATAGGTGCACATGCACCACTCTCTGGCATAGGTTGGAGTAGGGTAGGCCCTCAACCCACTTATCACCCATTTAGTGACATTAGTCGAGAAGACCAAATCACCTACAGCCAACATTTACACCATTAAGTGGCTAGCCCTGACAGAAGTGCAATATGCACCCCAGTTGATATCGATAGTGATTGATCCTTACAAATCTTCCACCTACATGCACCTCGTATGGTCTGTAATGCTGGCTACAATTCCACTCTTAAGTGAACTTGTGGTAGAGACACTCAGCATGTTTTTGGGAATTGGGAGGAGCCATACAGAAACACAGGAAGAGCATGCAAACTCCAGATAGGCATTGGTGAGAAATCAGGATCAAGCCTTGTATGTGGGAGGTGAAGACCTTAATCATTATGCTAATCACAGCAGATATGAGGAGAGATTCTGGTCACAAAAAAGGTTTGCATAGAGACAGATAAAATGAAATCCTGAGCAAAGTTTGATTTAGGCACTGAAAAATATGACGGTTAACACTGTTTGTGTATAGACAGTTTCTTTTTTTCATTTAAAGTATAGAAAAATATATTTTTTTCAGATTTCTTGCAGCCCACAAGCCATCAAGCTCCTCTCCCAGCACCTTATACAACCACACGTTTCACTTCAGGGTGAGAACCAGGCCTATTTTCTACTTGAGCAGCCTCTTACCACATGTTTCACTTCAGGGTGAGAACCAGGCCTATCCTCTACTTGAGCAGCCTCTTACCACATGTTTCACTTCAGGGTGAGAACCAAGCCTATCCTCTACTTGAGCAGCCTCTTACCACATGTTTCACTTCAGGGTGAGAACCAGGCCTATCCTTTACTTGAGCAGCCTCTTACCACATGTTTCACTTCAGGGTGAGAACCAGGCCTATCCTTTACTTGAGCAGCCTCTTACCACATGTTTCACTTCAGGGTGAGAACCAGGCCTATCCTCTACTTGAGCAGCCTCTTACCACATGTTTCACTTCAAGGTGAGAACCAGGCCTATCCTCTACTTGAGCAGCCTCTTACCACATGTTTCACTTCAGGGTGAGAACCAGGCCTATCCTCTACTTGAGCAGCCTCTTACCACATGTTTCACTTCAGGGTGAGAACCAGGCCTATCCTCTACTTGAGCAGCCTCTTACCACATGTTTCACTTCAGGGTGAGAACCAGGCCTATCCTCTACTTGAGCAGCCTCTTGCCACATGTTTCACTTCAGGGTGAGAACCAGGCCTATCCTCTACTTGAGCAGCCTCTTACCACATGTTTCACTTCAGGGTGAGAACCAGGCCTATCCTCTACTTGAGCAGCCTCTTACCACATGTTTCACTTCAGGGTGAGAATCAGACCTATCCTCTACTTGAGCAGCCTCTTACCACATGTTTCACTTCAGGGTGAGAACCAGGCCTATCCTCTACTTGAGCAGCCTCTTACCACATGTTTCACTTCAGGGTGAGAACCAGGCCTATCCTCTACTTGAGCAGCCTCTTAAGCCCTTTCATTCTCTAATGAGAGCAAGAGCACAGTGATCGTTGTCTTACCCTTAGATTGCCCAAGATTCTTGCACAGATCTTTTTCTTATGAAATTATGGTAAGACAATTGCATCCTGTAAGTTATTTTTAGCAACTTGTTCTATTTAATTCAAGCTCAGTGGAAAAAGGTTAGGAATTCAGCAGTGTCAGATAATAGTATTTTAACAAGTGCTTGGGTGAAGGGTAAAGTTAATATTTCTGACTAGGTTACTTCTCTTGTTAAAAAAAAAAATCAGCTTTAAAGATTCATAATTATGCATACATATGAAGTGATCAAATGCTAATTATAGTTATATTAGTAAAAACTAGCTTTTGCTGCTTCTGTAGAGTGTAAAACCCTGATATTTGATTTATTCACTGCATGCAGCACCTTGGTGTCCTTTACCTGAGTTCTCTATTAATATTGAACAGTTTCTTAAGTGCACATGGTTAGTTTCAATTTTTAGGATTGCTATATAATATAGATCATTTTCCAAATGCTATATCTTGCATACCTATGACTTTGCTAACTTTCAACTGATAGAAATACTTTCTTTATTATCCCATTATTATCCTATTCCCATAAGCCCATGGTTACACCTGGAATACCTAAGGATTTATATCACCATTTTGTTGCAGTTGGATATAAACTGAGAGAGATTATTTTATGAATAAAACTGTAGACTCATAGTTAAGAGAGTTTTCAGAATAGTAACAAAACCGCATTGTTTTCAAATTTTTACCTTGCTTTATTAAGTGTTTATTATCAAGCGTAAGGATGCCTGCACTTTGCGTGAAATAATTTATTATTCTGCTTACTCAACTTTTCAGTAAACAATGATTATAGTTTAAGAAAAGTAGGTCATGTAGAAATAACACTAAAAGTTAAGCCTACCACCTTCTGTCCAACTGTATTCATTGCATTTTATGAATATGGAAATAAGTAAGAACAATGGCTTACAGGACATGAGGTAGCAGTATATTACAGAATTTTCTTAAACATGTGTATATACATTTTATTATGCAACTTTAATGTAAAAAGCATGGGACTCAAAAAAGAAAGGTTTTCTCCTGAGTGATAATAATTCGTGTTTGCTTACTTTAATTCATTACCAAGATAAATGTTTTACTTCAGGAATGCGTTCTGAATGAAAGTAGTTGCTTATTAATAGATCCTTGTGAGACTGTCCCACTGTATACTAAACGTCATCATAATGTTCATCATCTGTGCTTCCAGCCATGCCCAAAGCTTGTGTTACAGGAATCAGTATTTAAAACTCTCCTGAGACAGATAATTAAGTTAGTGGCAGAGTAGATTATTTGCAAAGGCAAGTGTCCCTTGAAGTCCCTTGCAATGCTGTTTATTAAGGTAGCTGCAAGGGTTAATTACATTACAATCTGATATCCTTTGCTGAAGTTCTAAAAGTGAGCAGTGATTACACACCAAGTATGACATACACAGACTCAACCAGCCAGTCCAATTTGGTTGCCTTCCAGTTATGTCTTGTACTGATTGTTGATACTGAATATATATGTCTGTTGTCTGCCACAAACATCTGTGGATGCAGACAGCACAAAGCTTTACTTTACATATTCTTTGCGAGTAAGAACCTACACATCAAATGCCTTAATGTAGTTTATCCCTATTAGTGTTATTCAGATAATCATGTGTGCTGTGTTTTATACATTTGGGGCCATTTAAAATGCATATTTCTTGAAATCTTTGGCTATAATGACAATGTATTTGTACTGTTATTCTGCAGGGAGCTATGTCTTTATTGATTTACATGAATTATGTCTCACCAACTCCAATCAAATCAATGGAAACAAATAAAATAAATAAAGCTGCCGGATGCAGTGTTGTTGAATGTCATACTTGTGTTCCACTGCCATGAACTTATGGTTGTCTGTAGACTAGAAATTATCAGTTTCCAGAGTTCAGACCCCAGAGATGGTTGATTCTCATGGAGACAATGTGCAAGGCAGAAAACTCTTTCAAGTCAGCAATCACATAATTTCCATTAGATCACACTTTACCAGGCACACTATTAGAGGAGAACAAGCATATTCATGGGAGACGGTGTAGCAAGTCCTTGCACATGCAGGCATGAACACCAGCTGTCATGATAGGACTTGTAGCTAAAAAAAAAAAAACAGAAAAAAATGGCTGCATGAATATCCTTAATATGTATGACTCTTGCCTGTTGATGGCAAATGAATGAGCATAATTCTGGTGATGAGGAAATGGCCATAGGGTGAAGAGGAGAGCAAAAGCATATGAAAAATATGTTATCAATTTGTTTTCCAAAAGATGTGCATTGGAGGGTCAAATTCAATAACACTAGGAAATGAAACAATCAATTAATTGTCATTTTGTTGTAAGATTTCTGTAAGTCATCAGTTTGGGATAATATGATATCACTGGCAAAACTGAAAAAGGAGTTCCTTAAAGATTTTTTCCATTGGCATTTGGGATGGCAGCTTATAATAATGGCTGTGTAGTATTAAACTAATGTTTCAGTTAAATTTTAAGTTATCTCAGTGTGTCAATCTGATTGCAAATAAGGGTGAATATGTATATAAATATGTTGAATGATGTCCCTAAATATAAGTTGAATTTGTTGGTGTGGCCCTTAGTCTGAACTTGCTGGAGCTGTTGCTAGTGGAATGGCCTAAGATGACTAGATGGTCAAATAATACTGAACTATATGTATAATATTCTTTAAGCTTTCAGATATCACTAATACATTTGCAATGGCTTGTGGGTTATTTTTTTAATAATTAAGAACTAAATTGAAATTGACAGTTATACCAAACAAAGGATTGCTTTTCAACTTCTGGGTCAAGCCTTTCACATTAGAATGTCTGCATAAGCTCTAATATCATCCTTTCCTTGAATACTTAACATTGGAATTCATTAGAATTCTGTATGGCTAATGACAGAAAGGCTCTTCCAGCATGACATGCTCATTTGCGATTCAGAAACATTCAAACCATGATGATCATGATCAAGGCTGATCAGCACATCACAGTAGTAATGAGCTACTCACCCATGCAATAGAATGTCCTCTCCAGCCAATGTTTCCAACAAACACACACACACACACACACACACACACACACACACACACACACACACACACACACACACACACACACCACAGTCACTGTACCTGTCCCTTCTGTCCTGTGGTTCCCCCAGCTTGTAATACTTTAGTCACATTACAGTATGTATGTACTAGGCCTTGGTGATCTAGTGTATCAAACACATCCAAATCCCCATTACAATGTAAACACCATTAGGGCAATTTAAAGAGTCAACCCTGGTGGTTAGTGGATCCCCCATCTCCCATCATCCTTATGACATATGTGTAATTACAGCAATTCACTTTATCCTTGGTGTCCAGTGCTTCTGCCTAACCCCCTTGAATAGCCGGTGCCAGTGTAACACTTTAGAGTGTCTCCTGTGGTTACCCCCCCCCACCATCTCTGTTTCTATATTCTGTGCCCTAGGACAATTTATTGAGTATTCGCTGGTGTCCAGTATATCTCCTCATCCACACTCCCTGTAGTACTGTTGGTGCCATTACAGCACTTTAAACTTGAATGCCTGGTTCCCAGTGTACCCACACATCCCCCATCCTTATTCTATCACTGTATCCAGTGGTTCTTTCCACTACCCACCCCATGATCTCCTTACTACTGTTAATGCCATCATGACACTTAAAGCATTCCCTGGTGTTTGGTGTTTCCCACATGCCACCTGATCCCTGTATTATTTTTGATGCCATCATACCAAATAAGGTAAGCCCTGGTGGTCAAGTGTATCCCCCGACCCCTAGTCACTGTAGTACCATTGATGGTGGTTTGGCATTTTACAAATGTATGCCTGGTGTTATAGTGTATTTTCCCACCCCCTCTACTCACATACTAACATTGGTACTGGAACAGCACTCTAGAGCATGTACATTATTATTATTATTATTATTATTATTATTATTATTATTATTGTTATTATTATTATTATTACTATTATTATTATTATTATTATTATGATTATTATTGTTGTTGTTGTTGCTGTTGTTGTTGTTGTTATTATTATTATTATTATTATTATTATTATTATTGGAGCTGTGGTGGTGCAGCAGTAGCATTGTTGCTTCATAGCAAGAGGTTCTCCTGTTCAATTCTTGGCTGGAGTGCCTTCTGTGTGGAGTCTGCATCTCCTCCCCGCAGTTGAGTGGCATTTGAAAGACATGCGTGAATGGGTGTGCCTTTGCTGAAGGTTGGGTGTCGGGCTGGCAACTTGGCACCATAAAAAAAAAATCTACTGCCAATCATTAGATGACCGGAGTTCCGCTGTGGCAACCCCTAATTGGGAAAAGCCAAAAAGACAAACAACAACATTATTATTATTATAGAGTGTCAATGCCTGGAAATAAAAAAAAACTGAAGATGTTTAAAAATACAATCAGCTTGTATATACTGAAACTTTTAAAAAAATCTTATGGTAAGCATATATGAATGTTTTATCAAATTTTGAGTCTTCAGATTATTTCAGCATTCTGACATTTGTCTTCATTAGGGGTCTTATGCAAGACTGCAAAATAATGTATTGTGTCAGCACTGAGCCTCACTCTCTACCCTTGTCCCTTTGAACAGTGTTATGACTGAAAATTGTACAAGAAAGACTATATGCATTAATAAATAACATAAAAATAAAAACAAATTCTAAGTGAAAATCTTAATGGTCAAGAGAACAAAATCGTAATAGTCAAGAGAACAGTCTAAGAATTTGAGTGCCTGTGAAAATTATGATGATAAGATAAGTTCTTCTCTCCTCTAAATCTTTGTAATATGGTTGGAATGATCTCACAGATATTTTGCTACCAAAACAAACAATTCTTTGTAAAACTAAGAACTGCAGTGATGACATTTCTGTCATACACCTACAACCTGCTTGTACTAAGAACTGCATGGAATAATTATATTTAGTACAGATGTGGGAAAGTCAATAAGTTTTCTCATCTGTTTTTTTTTTTCAAAAGAAGGAATACTGGATACAAACACAATTCCTAAAGGAAAAGTACTTAAAAAGCAATCACCTGTTTACCTAAAAATGAAAATCTTTTGAAATCTTTGTGTAAAATGTATGGCAACCTGGAAGCAGATATTACAGGTTCACAACAGAAACACCTTTTGAATCAAGAAATATGGATGAATAACCACACAAACTACGAGACTATAGCAAACAGAATGAAACTGATTATGTCTCAAGGAAAGGGGGATAGAAGACACAGCTGAGCCCAAGAAACCTCTGTCTGATCAACAGGTCCATCCCAGAAACATAAAAGCATCTAGACAATGCGCCAAGATAAATAAATAAATATATAAATAAATAAATAAATAAATGTCCTTGGTGTAAAATAAATGTTTTTATAAAATTTTCAATACTTATTTCTGTCTGGAGATTCAGAATGTCTTTTACCATAATTTTTAGTAGGGTTTCATTCATTGTTTATTTCAGTTTAGAATTATGCTTCATTTATCATTTTACAATACAATCACTATGTAAAATTGCAATTGGAGAGTGGAAGCTGTTATCCATCAAAAAAAAAAAAAAATATATATATATATATATATATATATATATATATATATATATATATATATTTTGATGGTGGAAGCCTACCCTTCCATTGATACATACATTTGTCGATTATTAAATGCTAATTGTCAAAAACCTAAGCATGAATCCATATTGGACTGAAAAATAAGTATACAGTGATGTTTTTGCATGGGGGCACTTCAGTCAACTAATATTCAACCAATTGTACTGGCTCTGTCAACTTTTTTAAAACAAATTTTTATTAATTTTAAAACAAAGATTGTACAAAATTATTTAAAGATAAATAGAACAAAAAAATAACTTTTTATAGATGTTCACAACAAAATCAAACATAGACAACTAAACATTACAAATCAAGTAAATCACTTAATGTTGACCAAAATCTAAACTGGTAAGTAATATTCAAAGTTTTCATTTTGGCAGTTGACAATTCTTTTTTTACAAACATTTCTTGCTAAACTAATGAATTCAGTGAAAGAAAGAGGAGTTTTCCATTTCTAATTCTTTGTGACTATTTTCTTCCTATAGCTAAAATGGAAGAAAGGAGAGGCACTTGTACCCTAGGAAAGGAATCTGGAACTGAAGCATTAAATCAGATCACGGAGTTAGAAATGATACAATTATCTGTTTACAAACATGGGCAATCTAAGTTCAAAACAAAAAGGAGTTACTATGCTACAATCCAATACCATATGAAACCAATTTGTGTTAGAGACATCATTACACTTCCAACAATTCATTTTCTCACAGTTATATAGTAAAACTGCTTTATGTGAAGTAAAAAAAAAACTATGAGAAGAAATCTCCATGTATATGTTTTCCAATAAAGAGAATAAATAAAATTGCCTGCAGATTTAAGAATTAAGTGTTTATCTTCGTTAGAAAAGGCTTTCTCATTAATCTTATTTGAGTAATTCCAAATAATGAATCTGTGGAACCAAACTATTTTCTTACTATTTTATAAATTATTGATATATATGATTTATTTTTATTTGAGTTACTATTGATTCTGAAAAAAAAAGCATGTGTATTTGGAATATGTATTGTTTGAAAATCCATAGATATTTTAATTTTATCACTAACATATTTTTTACAAGATTGTATATTCAACCAATTATTATTTTCTAAACAATGTCTTGCAAGAAGCTAATCTGTATTATGTGATTTATTTCTGATTAAGAAATAATGCCAAAAGATTAAATTTGCATCACTAATGTGTAGCATTTTGTTTATATTAAAAGTCCCCAAAGTACCCACATTATTTGATATAGGGAAAAATAAAACAATAAATCTTTAACTATATAATTAGAAGTCGTGAATCTTTCAAAATTTATAAGAATGTATTCAGCAAAGGGACAGGAATACAGTTTTCTTTTCATTTAAACATAAGTCTTTCAAGATCCGGTAAAATTTATGAATCCCAAATTTAGAGATAGATTCTACAACACTGTTGTTATTATTTAGTTATCTTTCATGAATGGATTTCCAAGTGGATTGGTAAGAGGAATTTAACCATAGAGCTATTAAATTGAAACTTGTGGATTTGGCATATAATTCAACATAGGAAACTTAATACTCCTTCTTTTCAGCTTTTAATATGCCAATCAAAAGATATTCTTGGTTTATTGGGGAACAAGATAAAATTACGAAGAGTAGAATTTAATTTCTTAAAGTTTTTCCTTTTTTTAAGAGGGAGAATAATTAGTGATTGTAGATAGAAAAGTATTTTGGATAGGATTATCATTTTTATTAAAGTAAGTCTGTCTTCCATTGTAAAAAAAATGTTCCAATTAATAATTATTTTAGTAGCAGTGTCTATTAAATTACTATAATTTACTGCTATTGAGTCTATATATATATATATATATATATATATATATATGTCTACTTCATTTGCCCGAACTTCCAATTGCCCGACACCCATTCGCCCAATCCCATTTGACCGAAATTTCATTTGACTGACACTTCATTTGACCGACACTTCATTTGACCGACAAGTATTATTGGCAAGAACATGGGATATGCCCCCTTCCCCACTGTAGTGTGACCCTGGAGTTAGAATATATAGTTAGGGCGGTGTGGGGGGCACAGCCCCCACAATGGGGGGTGTGGGGGCGAAGCCCCCCCACTTACTTTTGTTTGACTAAGCAATATTAAAGCAGAACTAAACAATATAATATGAAATTAAGTGGGGGGCTTCGCCCCCCACACCATCATTGTGGGGGGATGTGCCCCCCACCCCCCTAACTATATATTCTAAATCCAGGGTCGCACTACAGTGGGGAAGGGGGCATATCCCATGTTCTTGCTAATAATACTTGTCGCTCAAATGAAGTGTCAGTCAAATGAAATTTCGGTCATTTGGTCTCGGACAAATGGGTGCCGGGCAAATGGAAGTTTGGGCAAATGAAGTAGACCCATATATATATATATATATATATATATATATATATATATATATATATATATATATATATATATATATATATATATATATATATATATATATATATTATATATATATATATAAATATCTATCTATATATATATATATATATATATATATATATAGATAGATATAGATATACACACACACACACACACACACACACACACACACACAAACAGACAAACTCATACAAAGATAGGTTCATAGGTACATATTAGGCTAACTGCCATTGCTTGCCATTTTAAGCCTAAACAGTTTCCGTTTCAAAGATATATGTGAGGTAAACACATTAACCATTATACCAACCCCCAACCCAACCCCAATATCTACCTATCTTTGTGTGTGTGTGTGTGTGTGTGTGTGTGTGTGTGTGTGTGTGTGTGTGTGTGTGTGTGTGTGTGTGTGTGTGTGTGTGTGTGTGTGTGTGTGTGTGTGTGTGTGTGTGTGTGTGTGTGTGTGTGCATATTTTTGTAAGTATAGTATGGATGTTTAAATATATCTTGGGATTCATAATAGGCTATGCAGGAAGGGAGGCCCTCCTACAAAAATTTGTTGCAACTGTTATTTCACTTACTTCTTTTTGCGTGTTTATGTATATATGTATGGATGCATTTTTTGTAAGTGTTTCATTTTGTTTTTCTTAGTATTGCCAGTGGGATGCAGTTTGGTGATCACACCTGTGAAGGCATGCCTTTGTTCCCTTTCATTCACTGTTTTCACTAATAATTTAAAACAGCAACACATAATTATGCTAATAATAATAAGAATAAAAAAGAATCCTGAAATAGCAATGTTAACCATTTTAGTGATGGTATTACATACAACTGCATGCCCTGAATGTTTTGCAGAATATCTGTTGTTTTCACTGGTTTATTTACTAATGCCATGACTTCTTCCATTAACTTTGCCAAATTTAAAACAAAATACTTACTGTTTTCTTAAGTTTATTTACTAATGCCATGTTTTCCATTAACTCTATTAAATATAACACTTGCTTGCTATCTGGCTTAAAGGGATTAACTCCTGAGTATGACACAGAAGACGCAAAACTGATTTGTGCCTCAGGTGCTGGTAGAATCTGGTAAGTAAGACAGGGAGAGATGGTCTCCTCCCGCCCAACTCATCCTGCTGGCAGAGAGAGTTGGTGGTCCTTGTCAGTCGATTGCTTCCATTCAAATTAAGGCTTGAACATTCGTAACAGCGGTATGACCAAAAGACTTGAGTTTGTTGATATCAGTCTGGTAATTAGCTGTTATGAGTGTATGTGACCCACACTTTCCAGGAGTGCATAGCAGGATGTCCACACGTTGATCTGGGTGACTGCATCATCATCGGGATTTAAGTCCATTAAATTGAAACATTTAAATGGCTGCATGCATGATGGCTTACATGATTAACTCCCATTTGTGGAGAGAAGGAGGGCTGGGCCATATAAAGTCTCATGGTTAAGCAGTGAGAAAGAAAAAACATTAATATTAACTTCCTGTACTCATTTCGAGATTTATATTTTTCCATGTTACACTGTGTTATGGTTTTAGGGTTATTTGTATGATCTAGAATATGCAGTTCTCTCATAATGAAGTTGTATTAAAAAATATAAAATGAAAGATTGCTTTCCATTTTTCAATTCATTCATTTGTAGCCGCCGATACTGAATTCATCAGGAGTTGTTTGCCATAAGATAACATTGCATACGTGAGATCTATGTGCCTATGATCAGCAATTTTTTGTGTACGGACTTCTGTATTTTTGTCTCTGTTTTTGCAGTCACGGATTAAATGTTAAGTAAAGAAGTATGGTGAAAATTATTTCACATACTGCTAACACGTGTGTGTGTGTGTGTGTTGGGGGGTGGGCTTCTCTGCAAAAACTGCTTTAAAAATGGTTCAAGTTGAAGCTTCCACTGATTGTTGCCTTTCTACTGAACCTTCATGTAGTTATAAACGAGAGGTAGTTGAGGATTTCCTAATGTCCTGTGTACTTTTCATCAAGCCTCTAGTTGCTATTAAAGCTACTGTTAATACACCTGCTATGTATGATTTTCATTGTCCGGTCTCCTTGTTCTTTGTTCTGACATCTGTATAATCGACTGTGAACAGTCGCTTTTGTGTAGCATTGCTTCAGTGTTGCTTACTGATTTATCTATGTCAAAAACACATATGATGTATCTTAAAAATAATTTTTCTTTTTCACTGTGGATGGATTTATGCATTAGGATATAATCTGGCTGCCTATCTGACTACTGTACAACTAGTGTAACATTTTAAAACTCATATTTGTAATGATTGATCTTCTGGTAAAATTTTAATGTGACTAAGTGCCCATGATTGTTTAGTATTTTTACTTTATCTTTTAAGATGTCATGTTCTGCTAGTTATTTTTACCTTATCTTTTAAGATGTCATGTTCTGCTGGCGCCCACCTTTCGGGACAAGAATCTGGGATTCTGTTGGCTATCATGCACACTTCACTGTAAGTAACTGATCTGATATTTGCACACATACTCAGTTTACTACACTTTTAAACTGAAGCCCTGGCACCACTCAACACTTGTATTTAGCACACACCCAGGCTTCTATATGCATTATAATAACTGGTGCCAGAGCCATGGCCTAAAGTTAAATGCCAAAAAATGCATAGTCATAACCTTTGGGAAAAACAAGGTTACCCCTAGCTACCAAATAGGTGGCAATCCACTGAGCACAGAAGAAGTTATCAGGGACCTGGGGACCCAGGTTGATAGTAGTCTGTCATTCGACACCCATGTAGCTAAAGTAGTTAGGAAGACCTTCTACATTGCCCACCTTATCATGAAGGGATTCTCATCTAGATCAAGGGAGGTCATAGTCTCCCTATACTCATCACTCATCAGACCAATGATTGAGTACAATGCCCCATTCGGAATGTATCTGACCCGACACTTGCAGCAGCTGGAGAGGCCACAAAAGTTCCTCACCAAAAGGATAAAGGGTCTCAAACATCTGTCCTATGCTGCCCGACTGAAAGAACTCCAGCTCTATTCAGTCGCTTACCGCTTGCTCAGAGGTGACCTTTGCCTAACATACAAGGCCATGTCAAACCCAGATTTGATGAATATGCTTCACCTCAAAAAATTTAGATCCGTCAGAGCCACAAGGGCGGGAGACTTAAACCTCGACACGGCTATTAATAGGACGTGCTGGAGGGATAGATTCATCACCCAAAGACTCCCTATGCTGTGGAATAAAATCCCGGTATATGTGAGGCAGAGCACCTCGCTGGCCTTGTTCAAGAGAAATCTTGACCAATGGATGGGAGATCGCAGATATACCCCAGGGATTACCTCAGTGTCACTGCTCGACAGAGGCACAGCAAAATAATGGGTATAGTTCCCCATACTAAAGGGGTGGCGTAAGCCACAAAACTATGGGCTAGGCTTGTAAATGCCCTCGGGCAGATAGCCTAGTATGAACCTATGAACCTATGAACCTATTGTATATGACAAGGTACACTCTGCACACATTAAAACCCCCTTTATTTCAGTTGTGGTAGTTACTCGCTGAGGCATTATCTATAGAAAAGTTTGATGTCAACCAAACTGTAGCATATTTTGTAGAATGATTAAGCTTACATTGACGTAAGAGTATTCATAGGCTCATAGAAGGATCATAAGAGTTACAAGGTAACCAAGCCATGAGGCCATTTGTGCTTTGCCAATACCAGCACTTAGACCTTCCTTTTCTTTTCAAGGAGCACAAGAGCAGCTACACCATGGATATAAAAAAGAATCTACAATCATACTTAGATGTGTTACTGATACATGCAGCCTTGTATGAATTGCAGAAGGAGTCATTATTCTGAACATTGTAGGTACTGCAAAGAACACTTCTGCCTGACATCAAAGCTTGAATCAATACTAATTTCATGAACTTTAATCATACTTTGACATAGGAATGGGGTCCATTCCTGTCATAGTATTAGAAACTCAAAAGACTTGAAAAAGTTTTTAAAAGATGGGTGAATTTGTGAATACTCATCCAAGTTGCCTAGCTCCATTTTAAAGCAGACAGTGGGTATAATTTGAAGAGGGAGTATGCTGTTGAGAAAGGGTAGGTGTTGTGTGACAAATCTATCCCTCTTCTTAGTCTTATTTATTTGTTCAAGCAGATCTGAGTCTCTGTCCTTAGTGTTAGTTGGACTATTAGATTTATTGAGGTATAAGAGTTCTTGGACTATTGGATCCCTTATAATCATATAAACAATGCTAAATCACCACTAAGGAGTCTATATGAAACTGAGAACAGGGACAAAGTATCCAGTCTTTCATGGTGGTTAAAATATTTAAAGCATCTGATCATTTTATTTGCAAATCTATAGGATCATTCAAATCGCTTGTTATATTTCGTAAGGTTCTTCCCAAAGGGGCACTGCAGTCAGTGATATGTCTTATCAGAGCAGAATACAAGGAGGTGAAAACATGTTTAGATCTGGAAGATACACTTTTAACTATGATCTGTTCAAGGTTAAAGGACTTCTTAACTTCTGTTGCAGAAAGAGGGTGAAATGTAAGAGAGCTGTCAACCCATGTGCCCTGTTCTTTCACAAGCTTTTCATTATGAAGTAATGTGCTATCTATGCTGCAAGTGGGAGCTATTTTCTTCTTACAAAATGTTGTAATGTTGCACTTTCTGGGATTGAGCCTGAAACCATTTTTAGTAAACTAGTTATTCGCAAGAAGAAGCACCTGCTTGAATGCTTATAGATTCATAGTTGGTTAATAGGCTATTGACCCAAAGGTCTTTATAAGCCTAGCTGTGTGTACTCTGTATAATACTAGAGCAACCCAATATAAAGGACCTTGCCAAACTTCAAATCTTATTTAGCAATGACTGCCCATATCTAGGAGAGCCATAGGTGAAATCCCTGGCAGGAATTTATGGTTTACAATCCAGTCATCCAGGCTACAGTTAAACAAGGTCATAGAAGGACTTAGTTTGATGAGTTTGGTAGCCTATTCCAGAGGAGTGGCATCCTCTGAGAGACATATCTGTCTCCAGCAGGTCCTATTTATCTCGCAGGTCAGGTTAAGGTCCCTAGAGCGGGTGCCCCTTGTCCCATTTGACTTGCAGATGTGCAGCATTTCCATTAGGTTTGGATACAAGATTGCTCTGTAGGCCAGGCACAAGACTCTTCTAAGTACTCTGTATGCTACTGAGTACAGTGACAGTGACTTCAGTTTGTCAATGTATGACTTGCTAAAGATGCTGAATTTTCTTGGTTAGAAATCTCTGAGTTCTCTCAAGTTGCTAAATGTACCTGGTAAGGTACATACCAAAGGGAGCATTGTACTCAGTTATTGGCCTGATGATGGTCAAATACAGGGTAGTTATGACCACTATCACTCTTGAGACAATGCCTTTTCTAATGAGGTGTGCAATGTAGAATGCTTTCCTTAGCACAGTAGACACAAGGTGGTCAAAGTTTAGGCTACCATCAACTTGTATCCCCAAGGCTCTCATTATTGAGTTGTTACTTAAGGTAATATTATTTATATGATAGTCTGCGGGGATATGTTTTTACCAAAGGGGATGATAATGCATTTTTTAGCATTAAGTTTCAGTCCATGGCTTTGGCATCAATCATTGGTTTGTGTAAGTCCCTTTTGAAGTATATTGACATCGTTTGGGGATTCAGTGATTGCACCTAATTTTCAGTCATCAACAAATTTAGTCAGCCACAGCCCTTCTCTTTTGGGCTGAACTTCTGAAAAGTATCTTCCAAACTATAGAGTGACCAGCACTGACCCCTGTGGAACCACATTAAACAGGTCTGCTGGTTGAGATACTGTCCTCAACTTTGACTGAGTGTGATCTGTCTGTGAGCCAGTTAAGAATCCAACTGATGACTTAAAGGGTGATACAGAACTGGTTCAATCATGCCTGAATGTAGGATTGTGTCAAAGGTCTTGGCTAAATCAAGGTATGCTGTATGCACAGATTTGCCTTCATCTATGACTCTGGTGATGTTTTCAAAGAAGTCCACTAGATTTAACAGGCATGACCTGCCTTTGACAAAACCAAATTGTGTTATATCAAGGGTTTGGAGGTCACCAGTATCCTTATTTACAGATAATGCTGGTTAAGCTTATGGATCTGCAGTTCTTAGGGTCTGCTGCTGAACCCCTCTTATGAGGGGATGAAGGTTGATATTTTCAATTCAGCAGGAACAAAACCAATAACTCAGGCTGTGGTTTAACAGAATACCTAATGTAGTTACTTTCTCATGTTTTAAACCATTTAAAATGCAACATGGGGTGCCATCCAGTCCCATGGGGTCTTTGTTTTTGGTCTTGGAAAGAGCATTAATGACTTGCACTTTGGAGATGCAAAGTGGGGGACATGTAGAGGGAATGCTTTGTGTAATGTTTGGAGGGGATGGGGAAGGGTTTGATTTTTGCCAAACCTGTGAGCTAATAGGTTAACTATTTTCACAGGATCATTGTGTGTGATGCCATCTGTGAAGATATAAGGTAGTGCCATCTGTATCAGGGAAAGAAGGGCAGTGCATCTGTGACATATGTCAACATTGCTAGCTGGAGTTTTGTAAAGAATGTTATGTTGTTTGACTGTCACACTAATTTGTACAGATGCTTATGTTAAAAATGGATCAACAGTGGGTCTTGCTGGACAGAAAAGGGACATACATGTATGTCATACAGCATTATTATTACTGATTAAATGTATATGTTTTAAAAGAGAATTCTGGAAGGGAAGAGATTAATCTTAGTCCAGCTAATTTTGAAAAATAGGTTGAAAATTAAATGGGCCATAAAGATGTTATCTGACAGATCTGATTGCAGCCAGAGACAAAAATGTTTGGGAAAACCAGGACTATGAGTCTTACTGTATTGTTCTTAGGGGTGAACTAATTGCTAACATGGATGGGTGAAAGTGTTTGAAATTGTTTTATAGCTTTCAGATGTTGCAACAAATCTTAGCAAAACTCTTAGTGTGCATTGTACCAGAGTCAGGTGACCTTATGTGATGTCATTCTATAACCAGCACTGAAATGATTTTTTAGATATTAGTGAGAAACATGATAGAGGGTGGCCACGGTGGTGCAGTGGTTAGCATTGCCACCTCACAGCAAGAGGTTCTCCAGTTTGATCCTTGGCTGGGGTGCCTTCTGTGCGGAGTCTGCATGTCCTCCCTGAGGTCGTGTGGGTTTCCGCCGGGTGTTCCGGTTTCCTCCCAAAGACATGCTGCTGGTGGATTGAACACTCTAAATTGGCCCTAGGTGTAAGTTTGTGCATGTGTGTGCCTTCTGTGGAAAGTTGGGCACCGGGCTAGCAACTCGACACCATAAAACTCCACCGCCAATAATGAGTGGACAAGGTAATCTGCTGTGGCGACCCCTAACCGGGAAAAGCTGAAAGAAGAAGTGAGAAACATGATAAAACTCTCACAGCAGCACTTTGTTTTTCAGAACCTGATAGGAAAGATTTCTGACAGATATCTCATACAACCACACACCTCATCTTGCCTTGAGGTAGTAAGCAACTCAACAGTCATCATCTTGCCTTGCTGTATATATAAGTATCTTAACAAGGGAACAGTAATTCTTTAGTAAGTCTGGAAAACATCGTGAGATTAGTTAAGTATTGTTTTTCTGTATCTGTGTGACTCTATCCAGCTGAGTTATTTTTTATATCTCCTGTGAATGGATCTCTGGTGTTTATTCTCATGGTTTCTATTTTATTATTTATTTTAAATATGTCTGTACCTTTCAATATGATTTGTCTCATAAAATAATTTTAACATCTTAAGAGTACTTGTGCTTATTTTAGTGACACTGTGGCCTGTCCTAAAAGCTTTGCTTCATTGGTCAAGCTCTACCATTTGTAAAAGTATTACTTTTACTTAGTGTAACTGCATACCCTTGTAAGAGCCTTATACTAGCTGACTGTTGGCAGAGTATTTAACTTATAGTCTGAGCAGAGGGGGCACAGCTGGTAAATCTGTGGCAGCCTTTCTCAGGAATGTGTGTGTGTGTGTGTGTGTGTATGTGTGTGTGTGTGTGTGTGTGTGTGTGTGTGTGTGTGTGTGTGTGTGTGTGTGTGTGTGTGTGTGTGTGTGTGTGTGTGTGTGTGTGTGTGTGTGTGTGTGTGTGTGTGTGTGTGTATGTGTGAGTGTGTGATTGTGTGAAAATCAAATATCCATGTGTGTGTCAGCTACTTAGAACAGGGACACAAAGTTCCAAAGTGGTCAGTGTAGAGTCTTGTTTGTCCTCCTGTGTGCTCTTAAGAGAAATTGTGCTTGGTTTGGATAGCTGCATCTGAAATACTGTGTGCATCCATTGTTGTTCCTTGTGGCTGGCCCTCACCAGTTGAAGTGGTGGTGCAGAATGAAGTTCCTTGATTACTGGCCAAAAGTAGGGACCGTCACATATTGGTGACAGCTGCTTGGGATATTAAATGAACTTTAGTAGCCTGTCGGCAGTTGTCAGAAGGTGTGTGTACTCTGAGCAGTCACAAGGTAAACATACAGAGTTTCATTTTCACAACAGTTTTATTTATTTTTCATAGTTTGGTTTAGTCAGGGAAAGCAGGCAAACATGTCAGCAGAGGATTATGGCAAGATGACAAAGAACCAGTTGATCAAGGTGTGTGAAGCCAAAGGACTGATGCATGCCAACATGACTAAAGAAGGAACAATTTCAGCCTTAATTGCAGCTGCAGCAAGGACAAGCAAGCAGGTAGACAACTAGTCTGGTGATGGGGATTTGCAGGCTTAAGAAACAGGACATTCCTCATTTTCCTCAGAGGACTAAAAAACCCATCTAAAGTTAAAAAGACTTGAACTGGAGACCAAATATTTGCTGTTAGAATCAGCACTGCAGTGTTTGGAAGCTAAAGAAAAGGAGAAACAGCACCAACATGAGCGGGTGATGTTGGCTCTTCATCATGGTCATGGAGGTAATGGGAAAAGGAATAACCAAACTCCAGAAGTTAGAGGTAAGTAAAATAAGTCCACAGTTTACACAGACTGATAATTCTGATAGTTGTATTCATATATTTGAAAAAGCATGTAAATACTATAATGTTGACTAAGGGCTCTGGGTATGGTTCCTGACCTCCTAACTCCATCGTAAAGCTGTAATTGCTGTTTCTAAATTGTCTGATAGTGATTGTTTAAACTATGATAAAATTAAACAATGTTTATTTAAATAAGAACTATAACGAAAAACAAAATAACTGGCAAACCTTGAAATAAGAGCTCCGTGATCCAAAATCCAAAGTCAAAATGTAACAA
Organism: Protopterus annectens; assembly: GCF_019279795.1. Classification (NCBI taxonomy): domain Eukaryota; kingdom Metazoa; phylum Chordata; order Ceratodontiformes; family Protopteridae; genus Protopterus; species Protopterus annectens. The sequence goes on along the minus strand of NC_056727.1, from coordinate 32,391,332 downwards.
AACAAATAACTGAACACAGATCAACCAAGGCTAACAAATAATTCCACACAGTGGCAACCGCATATAAAAGTCCATTAACACATGATGAAAAATCTGTTAAAACACAGGTTTATTCAATGATGGTAAGTGCTTTCACTTAGGAGCTTCATCAGACCAAACATATACAAGAAGAAGAACACACACACACACATATATATATATATATATATATATATATATATATATATATGTATAGGAAGCATGATAATTAATCATAATCATTCAATTAACTTCCATTAAAGTTATATACCCAATACAAATCTACAGTTGCGAGGCAATACATAGAAGTCACTATATAAAAATAACTACACAAAACATTAATACAATATATAAGAGAGGGAGATGTTAGAACGTATACTGAATACAGGGAAACATGCTGGATTATTAGTTTAAGAGCGGATACGGGCAAGGGCTTGAACGAGAGGGCATCCATTAAGCCAGTCCTAAAGAGGAGGAGGCTCTGCAAATAATTTGGCTATTGTTTCTGAAATTTTATCTGATGTCATATACTTTTATATATTTATATATTTGTATATATTTTTTATATATATATTTAGTTTTAGTGATAGGGATATATTGTATTAATGTTTTGTGTAGTTATTTTTATATAGTGACTTCTATGTATTGCCTCGCAACTGTAGATTTGTATTGGGTATATAACTTTAATGGAAGTTAATTGAATGATTATGATTAATTATCATGCTTCCTATATATGTGTGTTCTTCTTCTTGTATATGTTTGGTCTGATGAAGCTCCTAAGTGAAAGTGCTTACCATCATTGAATAAACCTGTGTTTTAACAGATTTTACATCTTGTGTTAATGGACGTTTATATGCGGTTGCCGCTGTGTGGAATTATTTCTTAGCCTTGGTTGCTCCGTGTTCAGTTATTTGTTTTGTTGCGTAATGTTTATTTAAATGTTTTAAATTAACACCTGAAGCTTACAGAAACAATTTCCGTGAGCATAGATGCAAGACAGATGAAAGTGTATGTGATTATATTGCTTAATTAAAAACTTATTTTCATAGGTGGGTGAGTGGGTGTCAGGTTACCACATTTGAAAGGCTGGCAGACCTATTGGTGAGGGAACAAGCCCTTAGCACTTTGCCTCAGGACATGGGAATCTGTTTGGCAGACCTGGTGTATAACTGCAGAGGAGTTGGGGAGGAGAGTGAATATCTACTTTGGAAGCAGGCACCACTGCACAAGAAGAGGATACTGAGCGCTGCACACGGATATAAGGGAACTAATGGGGGGTATCCTAAACAACCCCAAGAGAGTCCACCAGTAACAAGGGAAGCCACTAGTTCAGCTACATGGCCAGGATCAAGGGTTAAATGTTTTAAATGTAACCAGAGAGGCCATATATTATACAAATGTCCACTGAAGCAAGGTGGGCAACAAAAGGTGAGAGAGCCAGCAAGTACGGATAACAGCACACCAGTGATAAGTTGTCTGGAGACAATAGTGGTATAAAACTATTACTGGAGTTTGTATCCTATCTTAGTGGATGGAAGACTGATCACTGCTAAGATAGACACAGCCTCTGACATTACCATTGTGAAGTCTGTAGTGGTTAAACAGGAGCAATACGTTCTTGGACAGTCCACTCCAGTCATAGCCATTACACATATTTTGGCCAGGGTTCACCTTGACTGGGAGGGTGAAAAAGGAAGAAAGCAGGTAGGTGTGTTTAAAAATATCCTTGCAGATGTCTTGATAGAGAATGTTTTTGATAATGCAGTAGCTTGTGTGCATGCAGTTACATGTGGTCAGACACGGAGAGAGGCCTGAGAATTAGGTAGCTTGGGGGAGACCCAGACAGACCCCACACCTGAAGCTGGGCTGGTGATATGACTATTTCAGGGAAGGAGCTACTCTGTATCAGTGAGCCTGAAAGTGAGCCAGAGCTGCTGATAGATACTGTTGTTCCATTATTCAGGGTGACTGCAAGGACAAAGGTGAATGGAAGTACCAAGGCTGACAGTGAGGCACTGCTGTCAGAAGATGTCAGGCTCCTTTGGAAAGGAAGCTGTGAAGGGTCACAAAGGTAGAATTGAGGCAAACTCGGCTTTCAGACCCTACCTTATGAGGCTTGACAGAGGTAGCTAAGGAGATGCTTGATTTTCAAAACAAAAGGGGAGTCTGTGTACTGGAAAAATGGTTACTGTATAGAGAGTGGACATCTGAGGGAGGGCTAGGGGGTGAGGTAATACAGCAGCTGTTATTGCCCAGATCCTACCATCTGGCACTTCTAGCCACAGCCCATGACATTTTTATTGCAAGTTAAATAGGCATAATGTGTACCAAGAGAAATATTATGCAGAACATTCATTGGCCTGAGATTGCAAGGGATATAACAGGGTACTGTAGGACCTGTGAGCAGTGGAAAAGCTAGGCTATGCAGGAGACAAGGTCAAAGCTCCTTTGATGCCTTTGCCTGTGACTAAAGATCCATTTCAGACAGTAGCTATGAATATTGTGGGGCCTCTGCGTACACCAAGTTCCACATGGAAGAAGTATAATATGCTAGTAGATACCCTGAGGTGGTTGCTCTGTCTTCCATCGAGGCAGAGAAAGTGGAAAATGCTTTGTTAGAGATTTTCAGCAGGTTAGGTTTTCCAAGAGAAATACTTACTGACAGAGGTGCCGATTTTATGTCAGGCTTGCTGGCTTGTCTGTGGAAGCACTATGGGGTGAAACACCTAAAGACCATCCCCTACCACCCCCAGAATATTGGTCTGGTGGAGAGTTTAAACTCCACACTAAAGACCATGCTAAGCGCATTTGAAAGCTAGTTTAAGAGAGAGTGGGACAAATATTTTTCCCATCTGATGTTTGCATACATAGAGGAACCCCAGGAATCTACAGGTTTTTCACCCTTTGTGTTGCTGCATGGGCGTAGGGTGAGGGGGCCTTTAGATTTGGTTTGTGATGAGTGGGAGGGTAAGTGTGAATCCCATAATGAATCTGTTGTGGCATAGCATATGTCCTAAACCTCAGGACAAGGCTTAGGGTGCTCATGGACTTGGTCCAAGAGAACCTTGCAGGAGCCCAACAGCAGTAAAGGTTTGTTATGACAGGAATGCTCAAGCCCGAGAGTATGCTGTGGGACAGCAGGCTATGGTGCTTATTCCTGTCAGACACAATAAGCTGCATGCAGTTTGGGAGGGACCCTTTGAAGGGGTAAGGAAGGTCAGTGATGTTAATTACATGGTAAAATGCTAGGCAGGAGGCAGAGGCACAAATTGTACCATGTTAACATGATGAAGCCTTGACACGAAAAGGAGGTTGTGGTGCTCAGTATTTGCATTGTATGGAAGGAGGCGTCACAGGAGGATCTGGTAACTGACCTCCTCTGTGAGGGTTGGACTGACACCTCAGTAGAAGGGGTAGCAATGTCCCAGTGGCTGTCCCCTACCCACATTCAAGAAATCCAAGCAGTGTTTCAGGAGTTTGGGGGCATGTTCACTGGGAAACTTGAGTGCACCCACCTGGTTCAACACCATGTGGATACAGGATCCCAAAGGCCTATTAAGCAGGCCCCTTACAGAGTGCCTGAGCAAGTCAGACAGACTCTCAGGGAGGAAATGCAGGAAATGTTGGCACTGGTGGTAATCAAGGAGTCCAGCAGTCCATGGGCCTTCCCAGTGGTGCTGGTACAAAGAAAGATGGCAGCATCAGGTTCTGTATGGACTACAGAAAACTAAACAATCACATAGGGTCAGATGCTTACCCCATGCCTAGGATAGATGAAGCCTTAGTGCAGCTGGATGAGGCTAAGTGTCTGAGCACTATTGATCTGATCAAGAGCTACTGGCAGGTACCATTGACCACTAGACAGAGGGCAGCCTTTGTGACTCCTTTCATATTATACGAGTTTGGAAACATGCCCTTTGGAATGAAAAATGCACCAGCAACATTTCAGAGCCTGTAGATCATATCCTATCAGGAGCAGGAGATTGTTTCCCTGCTTACCTGGATGATATTGCTATCTACAGCCATTCCTAGCAAGAGCACCTTCAGCATGCCAGGGAGGTCCTGGGAAGACTGCAAAGGGCATGTTTGACCATTTAGCTCAACAAGTGTCAAGTGGGTATGGCAGATGTCTCCTACCTGAGACATAGAGTGGGGAGTGCTAAGATCAGACCAGAACCTGCCAATGTGAAAGATATTAAAGCATGGCTTGTCCCTGTTCCCAAAAAGCAGGTGAGGGCATTATTAGGAACAGCTGGGTACTATAGAAAGTTTGTTCCCAATTATAGAAAATTAGCAGCTCCCCTCACTGACCTGATTAGGAAAAGCAGGCCAGATAAGGTAGTCTGGACCCCAGCCTGCAAAAAGTCATTCCAAAAGCTTAAAGGGGCTTTGAGAGGACATACCACTGTTAACCAGTCCAGATTACAGCAAAGGATGTGTTCTGCAGGTGGATGCTTCAAACCATGGGGTGGGGTCTGTACTCAGCCAGGTCTCCTCAGACGGAGAAGAGCACCCAGTTGTATATCTCAGCTGTATACTCCAACCTATGTAGGAATGTTATCAGCTACAGCAAAACACTGTATAGCCATAGTACAGGCACTGTAGAAACTTCAGCTCTATATGTATGTAAGGAAATTCACTGCAGTTACACAACACAATCCCTTAACGTGGCTACATCATGCCAGCCAGCAAACTGCCAAGTTATTAATGTGGAGCCTATGGTTGCAGGCATATGACATAACAGTGCAGCTCCATAGTGGGTTCAGTAATGCCAATGGAGATGGGCTTTCAAGATAGGGTATAGGTTTCTGTTTTCCCAGACAGGCTCATTTTTCTCAAGCAGCATTTTTGCAGGGTCACTTGAAAAACTAGCTTGAGTCTTCAAAGGGGGAGAGGTGTGATAATATGAGGTAGTGCTATCTGTGCCAGGGAGAGTAAGGCAATGCATGTGTAACATATGTCAGCATAGCTAGCTGGAGTTTTGTAAAGAATTTTATGTCATTTCACTATCACACTGATTTGTACAGATGCTTGTGTTAAAAATGTATTTGTAAAGTTGCTTGTGTTAAAATGCATAAATAGTTTGTCCTGCTGGACAGAAAAGAGATATACATGTATGCCAGACAGTATTATTATTATTATTACTGATGAAATGTATATGTTTAAGAGAGAATTGTGGAAGGGAAGAGATTAATCTCAATCCAGCTAATTTTGAAAAATAAGTTGAAAATTAAATGGGTTGGTTTAGGCCATAACGATTTTATCTTACAGGTCTAACTGCAGCCAGAGACAAAAACATCTGAGAAAACCAAGGACTAGGAATCTTACTGTATTGTCCTTAGTGGCGAACTAATTGCTACCCTGGAAGGGTGGAAGTTTTCAAAATTGTTTTATAGCATTCAGATGCTGAAACAGATCTTAGCAAAGCTCTGTGTATGTATTGCAACAGAGTCAGGTGACCAGATGTGATACCATTCTATAACTAGCACTGACATTATTTTTTTAGATATTAGTGAGAGATATAATGGAACTCTCATAGCAGAAATTTGTTTTTCAGAACCTAACAGGGAGGCTCTCTCACAGATATCTCACACGACCACATACCTCATCTTGCCTTGCTGTAGTAAGCAACTCAACACTCATCATATTGCCTTATTGTAGTAAGTTACTTAACCTGAAACAGTAATTATTTAGTCGGTCAAGAAAATATAATGAAATAAGTTAAGTTTCATTTTTTTGCATCTGTGTGAATCTGTCCAACTGTTTTTTTTTTTTATATCTCAGGTGACTGAAACTCTGGTTTTTATTGTAACTAGGATATTCAGTGTTCTCATGTTTTCTATTTTATTATCTATTATTAAATATTTCTATACCTTTCATTGTGGCTGATCTTTTAGTGAATAATTTTAACATCTTAAGAGTACTTATGCTTATTTTAGTAACACTGTGGGAGCTCCTGAAAGCCTTGCTGCATTGGTCAAACTCTACCCTTTGTATTGGTATTAATTGTACTCAGTATAATTGGGTACCCTTGCAAGAGACATAAAATAGCTAACTTGTGGCAGCATAATTACCTTATAGTTTGAGCAGAAGGGGCACAGCTGGTAAATCTGTGCCATCCTTTCCCAGGTGTGTGTGTGTGTGTGTGTGTGTGTGTGTGTGTGTGTGTGTGTGTGTGTGTGTGTGTGTGTGTGTGTGTGTATGTGTATGAAAATCAAATATCAAAGTGTGTGTGTCAGCTAAAGAGAGCTCCAAAGTTGTCAGTATGGAGTCTTGTTTGGGGCCATGAGAGAGAGAGAGAGAGAGAGAGAGAGAGAGAGAGAGAGAGTCCAGCCCCAGGTCTGGAGTGTACTCTCTTTGTGCTCTTAAGGAAAATTGTGCTTGGTGCAGAGAGCTGCATCTGAAAATACTGTGTGTATCTATTTTTTTTTCCTAATGACCACCCCGTAACAGTATCAGTGGTGAGGACTGACATTCCTTAAACACTGTCCTGGAGTAGGGACGATCACAACATCCACAACCAGTTCAGCACACATCTGTGTCCTATATTTTAGGTTACAGATATAGCTGAAGAATTTCTTATGGTTATCCTTAGCTATGGTTGCTACCTTTTTTCCAAAGTTTCCCTTAGAGGATTTTACAAGTTGTCTTATTTGTTTTGTCAAGCAGAGGAGTGTGTTCTTCCAGTGCTGAGACCTCTCATTTTTTTTCTAAGACAGCAACCTCTTCCACATGTTGTATAACTTATTAATGCTAGATGTCCAACAGGGAGGCTTGTTTTTTCTTGAGGATCTTGTTTTGATACTATCAGGTACAGTATTGCCAATACATATGTATAAGTGCTTGTACAAGGCATTTGTGTATACCTTAGTATAGTTGTCAATGTCATCTGTGGGAAAAGGTGCTTGGAAATTATTTATGGCATCCCTTGGGAGGGTCTAATTAGTTTTAGTGGAAATTTTCAGCCTAATTTCACCTGAAAGGGGTTCAGGTGTTATAGCTACTTCAAATGTGACTGATTTGTGATCAGATTTAATCAATGAGGGTCCTATACTTGTGGTGGTACTAAAGACACCCATGTTGGTGTGGATCAGGTTGAGAATATTTGAGCCCCTAGTGGGTATGCATACTATTTGTTCCCGGGCATTAGTGTTAACAAAGTCCAGGAACCTTTGTGCAAGCATGTTGGTACTTGTATAAATTGTGTAAACTTGTATATATTGGGCAGCGCAGTGGTGCAGTGGTTAATGCTGTCACCTCACAGCAAGAGGTTCTCCGGTTCGATTCTCGGCTGGGGTGCCTTCTGTGTGGAGTTTGCATGTTCTCCCTGCATTTGCGTGGGTTTCCTCCGGGTACTCCGGTTTCCACCCACATTCTAAAAACATGCTTCTGGAGCATTTCTCCCCGGGCCTCCACTGAAAACAGGATCTGTGGAACCTAGTCGGACTTTCCCGGTCTACAAATGTAAAATAAAAAATAAATAAATAAATAAATAAGTTTTCCAGTTAATGGAGGGATAGTTAAAATTGCCCATGACTAGAGTGTTTGTTTGTAATTTGATTGACTCAAGTAAGTCCAAATAAGCAGAGTGGTTATCATGGTTTATTGAAGTGGGTTAATAGCTATCGATGACTTGAAGGGGCGGTATTACGCACATTTAATTGAACTTGGAGTAACTCCAAGGAGTTTTTGTGTCTAATCAGTCTAGAGGTGTATTTATCTTTGATGAAGATAGATACTCCCCTCTCTTTGGTTCTCACACATTCAATTTGCAGTCTGAAAGTGTGGAAGCTATTGCAGCCTTACAAGGCCGGGGTACTCTCTGCTGACCTGAACCAAGTTTCTGTAACTGCACAGATATCAACATCCTCCAAGGATAGGAGTGCTTAGTGCAACATCTGATTTAAATTCCTAGTGTTTAGCAGCATAACCTTTAATTTATTTGTGAGTGATATTTTTACATTGGAAATTTTGTTCTTGAGACCTTGCCTGAAAAAGCACTATGGAGGAAGCAAGTGCCTTAGCCAGTAACCTAAAGCCTAGAGGTAACAGGTGAAGACCAGCTTTAGCAAAGCAGCATGGTCTCTCATCCATGTCATACGAGGCTGACAGGAACTGGATCACCTTTGAATGACACCAGAAACAAAGCCAATTGTTGAAGTCAATCATTTTTTGTTTATATTGTGGTATCATCCTAGGTGAGGGTAGAATGCATCTCAAGGATAGGGACATACCTGCCTGGGACACATATTCAGAGAGCTCAATCATGTCTCTCCTCATATAGTCCAGTGAGGTATGTCTGAAATCATTCACACCAATATGAACTATGGCAGAGACATAGTGGTACTTATTGTCGAGAGACTTGAGTGCATGTGTGATCTCATGGATCCTGACACCAGATAGGCAGCTGTCTGTAACCTTCTCCTTGTCCAGCCTGGTGAGTGGCACATCAGTGTGTCTTACAATGGAGTCACCTACCTATGAATAAAAAATTGGTTTATATGTGCTTTGCCTTAGGAGCTTATTTGGTGAGATACTGATGCTTGTGTTTTTATGTGTATTGAGTGATGTAGTGGGTGTATTAGGTGTAGCATGTTTGAGTTTGGAAGGGCTCTGGTGTTTAGGTAGGTTTCTGGTGAGTACCTGCACATATGATGGTTTATGTGCTGATAGCATTGTTTATGTAGGAGGTGTAGTATGTCAGCTGACAACCTGTTCAGTTTTACTGTTCTGTGCATGATAGAGCAAGGATTCCAGATTCTTAGTATAGATGCATCTCTCACATATTGTACTATTTAGGAGTAGAGGGTTGTCAGTGTACATGAGACAGTTGCTACACTGCCTCAGGATACCCATGTCAATAAGGCTGGTACCAGAAATTGAGGGAAACTGACCATCCTTAATGCTGGGTTAAGTTCTGTTTTCACAGTGGGGAGAGAAAATGGAGAGGTGTGGTATAACTTGGTGCTCTAAGTGGGGTCTAGACTGATGGGGTGCTCTATAAATAGTCTATATTAGTGGGGATTCCCTAAATGGTATGGGTCTATTGTAGATTTGCTGTTTTTGGGGCATGATTTAGGGGTAAAGGCACAGCTGAGCTGTTCTCTGTGCAGCTAAGCACAATTTTAGGGCTTCTCAGCTGGATCATGGGCAGCTACTAAGGGAAAACTTATCTACTGAAGTTTTTGCATCTATAATCACTAATGGTTACCCCCACTGCATAGTAGTGAACTATGATGCACAATAGTGTGCTACCCATAAACAGGCAAACACAGCAAAGCACTGGCTGGTTGCCTAACTATGTTGAGCTGTGATAAAACAAGCACAGACCTGTGCAAATGCAGGGGTTATGTAGCAAGAGTGGGCACACTAAATTAAACAATTTAACCAATAAAACAAGCTCAAAATGGAACCCTGGGCCAGCAACCTTCAATCAGATGAGTCATAACTGCACTTAACTGCCACAATGGTGCAGTGGGGGCCCTCTACAACAAAAGATAGCTTGGTTTAGTGCTCAATTTAACAAAGAGAACCAGATTCAGTAAGTCTGCATCTAATCTGAGCTACAACAGACAAAAAGTGCAACAAATCAGCAAGAAGAGTTTTAGAAAATCAGCAATATAGCAAAAAAACAGTTTAAAATGCATAGTACAGTATACAATTGTACTTATGGTTAGCAGAATGCAACAAATTCCTTAGATTGCACAAATAAATTCAGCAGAGGGAGTTGCTGGTCACCTGACTCTGTGGAGCTGTGTTAAAACGGTGAGCAAACTGAATTAAACAATTTAACCAATATAAACACTCAAAACTGAGCCCTGCCAGCAAACTTCAATCAGATGAGTCCTAACTGCACTCTCCTGCCACAAGTGTGCTGGGGGTCCGTCTTCAACAAAGACAGCCTGGTTTAGTGCTCAATTTAACAAAGAGAACCAGATTCAGCAGGTCTGAATCTAGTCTATGCTACAGCAGAAAAAAGGTGCAACAAATCAGCAAGAACAGTTTTAAAAAAAATCAGCAAAATACCAAAAATGCAGTTTAACAGTGCAAACTACAGTATAAAATTGTACTTTAGCAGAATGCAACAGATTCCGTGGATTTCACAGATGAATACAGCAGAGCAGTGGCTGGTCACCTGACACTGTGGAGCTTGTAAGTAAGAGCCTGAGAAGGGGACTTGAATACTACAAGCTTACATCTGTGAGCATTCTTAACCGGAGGTCTTCATTCGACAACTGGAGATATGAGTAATATATACGGAACAGCAAAAGTCCCAGGGCTGATTTCTGAAGTACTCCATTGGTCATCTTCATGTTCTTAGAGGATGTTCCCCCGCTATCACAGGATGTGTCCTATTTCTAGGGTCTATATTACATTGTTGAAGTATTAAAAGTTCGAATCACTAAAGTCCGAACTTTAATGATCGGACGTTAATACTGTGAATGTGAAAAAAAAAACAGTTTAAACCCCCCCCAAAAAAAGCTGTATGCAGGGGACCCCCCATTACTTAAATATACCAACTCCGACATCATGCTACAGTGTAGGAAATTGAAATCTTCTGTTTCCTCACTGTATTGCACTGAAGTGCGATCTTGGAGTTGGTATATTTAAGTAGCGGGGGTGTGGGAGGGTGCAGGGGGGTTGCTCCCCTGCTTACACCCTTTAGTTTTTTTGTTTTTTTTTTTGGTTGAAAATGCTTTTAACATCAATTCAAACTTTTAATAGTTTGATCACTTGTGTTCGATATTTAGTGATTCGAACTATTAAGAGTTTGATGATGTGGTATAGACCCCTATTTCTAAGCCAGTTGTCTGTGCACCTAGTCACAATGTGGAGTTATTCAGTTTGTTGATTATATCTCTTAAGACATTGTTATTAAGCTTCTAGGTTTCTAAGTTTCTCAGAACACTAATTTTACACTGAAAATGCATTTATTTGTGCCTGCACTTTAAAATTCATTTTTTGTTGTAAATTGTATTTTAACTGTTACTGGCTTCTCATTCAAGTGTGACAGCCATTACAGCACTATAAAGTGTTTTTGCATTTGTTTCTACTGTTTTCTTGAAAAAAAAACAAAAAAAACAAAAAAAAATCTTGCTATTTTCCTGCCTTACTAAGCTAGAAAAGTCCAGTTTCAGATACCTGCTGATACCTGGACTGTGTTTAAGCATCTTTGCTTGGCCATTCCTTACTTGGGCAAAAAGGAAGTTTCTTTGTTCACCAGTGAGAGTGGGGAGTTCTGAACAGCCTACCTGCTCTTGGAGGAGTGGTTTCTGCTCAGAAACTGTAGTTTTATTGGTCATTTTGGGCTAATTTCTATCTCTTTAATCTTTCTGATATAAAAACCGCATTTGCATGGTTTTGCACGATGGGCAGCGCTGGTTAGCTAGGGTTAAACTATTCCCGACTCCACGAAGTCTACTCTTCAGTTTTTCCCTTTTAACTAGACAAACCTACAACTTTAGCACTCAAACCGTTCAATTTACAGCCCAGCACTTGCTTAAAACTCATAACAAGCACTAAATTCCCCTAGCACTAACCCCCATTATACTGTCCAGAAGATCAAGGCTCTCTAATCATCCACACCAGTCAATCAGAAAAACAGCTCACTCTACCTATTCAGGTATGTCCAAAGGGCAGTTTCCGGTGTACTCTCCAGTCCAACTGGTGAATCTGGGCATATTGAGACAATATTACAACTGCCTCACATACACAGACAACCCTCTCCTCCTACCACCAAACACTAATATATGCGAGGGATGTCATTATACAGCCAGACTGGAGGCAAAGCTCTCTCAACCCCAGACTGTAACTGACTGTCAAGAGGAGAAGGGTAATACTTGTAACACACCACCAGTCTCACATAGACCTAACAAACCAACACAGGCAAATAACACACATAAATACACAAAAACATACTCGGAGGCTCTAAATAAAAATCTGCAAAAGCAACAGACACCTCCAAAGCAGAAATCTAAGCAACCTCTACAACCCATCACTAACCATGAAGCACATATTTCACATAATCAGTTTGCCATGCAATCACAGCCCTTAAGGCAAAATAACATACCCAACACACTAGTGATAGGTGACTCTAGAGTCAGGCACACTGATGTCCCACTAACTAGGCTGGACAAGGAGAAGGTTACAGTTAGCTGCCTGTCAGGTGCCAGGATCCACCACATAACGCAAGCACTCAGGTCACTCCAGAACAAGTACAAATACGACTCTGTCATTGTACATGTTGGTGTGAATGACCTGAGACATACCTCCTTGGACTACATGAAAAGAGACATGGAAGAGCTCTTTGATCATGTAGCCCAGGCAGGTATGACCCTTACCCTAGGTAGCATCCTACCCTCACCAAGAATGATGCCACAGTATAAAGAAAAAATTATCAACTTCAACAATTGGCTAAGTTTCTGGTGTCATTCAAAGGGGATCCAGTATCTGTCTGCCTGGGATGACATGTTCGACAAGCCACATTGCTTTGCAAGAGATGGCTTGCACCTGTCACCCCTAGGCTTTCGAATACTGGCAAAGGCTCTTGCCGCCCCCATAGTGCCTTTTTTAGGCAAGGCTCAAAAGACAAACCCACCACCATAAATAGCACAAGTAACCAAAAACTAAGGGTAATGCTACTCAATGCCAGAAGTCTAAACCTCAAAATGCATGCACTCAAGGCACTCCTCAGTATGGAGAACATCGATATCTGTGCAGTAACAGAAACCTGGTTTAAGGCTCCAGAGAACACCCCAGCACTACCAGGCTATAACTCATACCATACCTTTTGGTCACAGAACCCGGGCCGAAACACAACATGCGGGGGTGTATCCATATTCATCAAGGATACTCACACCTCCAGGTTAGTGGCACAGCACGATGCATCAGAGATCATCCAAGTTCAACTAACAATGGGAAAAACTGCAATCCAAATTGTAGCTTGCTACAGATCACCCACCATGACCCAGGACCTCCATTCTGCATTTCTGGAGACACTGGGAAATATGAAGGTCCTACCAAACACCCTAATACTGGGTGATTTCAACTACCCAAACATTAACTGGGAGAACTGCTCAAGTGCTAACTCCATTGCCCAATGCTTCCTAGAATTTATAAACTCGAACACCCTGGATCAACTGGTCAACACCCCCACCAGAGGGAACAACATATTGGACCTGGTCATCACCGACATGGGCGACCAGTGTTCCACACCTGATGTCAACCCCTCGCTGTTTAGATCAGACCATAGACTAATCACTCTGGATATTCACATTCAGCCCCCAGCCCCAATCAAGGAAACCATAGTGAAAAACTTTTCAAAAGCAAACTTCATGTTGCTTAAGACCGAGGTGGAAAGGTTCACAGCCCCCACGCCAATGGACAATGCTGTCCAAGCTGCTGAAACCTATACAAAGGCAGTCTATGACCATCTGCAGGAATGCATGGATTGTGCTATCCCAAGTAAAACCAAGACTCACTCCTCCAAGAAAAGGAAACCAGTCTGGTGGACCCCTGCCATAAACAGGCTCTACAATAGAAGGAGGAAACTAGTACAGATAAGAGCAAAATCCCTAGAAGGAAAGACATCCCTGATCAGTATCAGCAAGAAACTATGACCCTTTATTAAATCATCCAAGCCTAGCTTCAAAAGAAAAATTGCCAAGGACTCCAAAGATAACCACAAAGCATTCTTTAGCTATGTTAAGAACCTAAGTGGAAACTCTCAGATCTGCTCTGAGTTGGTGCAGAAAGGTACAAAATACACTGAACCAACTGATATTGCCAACATTTTGACAGACAAGTTCAGTGCAAACTTCACACCCTCTCACCCCCTAAAGGGCCCATAACCATACCAGAAGAATGTAAGGCCCCGACAATCACCGACACACAAGTTAAAACAGCCCTATCCAAAGCCAAAAACACAGCCTCAATGGGACCGGATGGTGCCCCAGGCTGTGTCTTACAAGAGTTCCAAAATGAACTAACCCCTCACCTAAACACATTGTTCAAACTCAGCCTCTCTACAGGCTACGTACCCACAGAGTGGCACACAGTAACAGTTATCCCATTTCTCAAAGGTGGCACCACAACAGACCCCAGGAACTATCACCCTATAAGCCTGACTAGCCTGGTCTGCAAGGCTATGGAGCGCATCATCATGGAACTCATTAACAGAGACATTGGAAACCTCCAAACATTGGACCCCACCCAGTTTGGCATTGTTAAGGGCAGATCATGCCTCCTAAACATGGTGGACTTCTTTGAGACAGTTACCAAGGCATTAGATGAGGGTAAGGAGGTCCACACAGCCTACCTAGACTTCACAAAGGCTTTCCATACCATTCCCCATTCTCTGGTATTATAGACAAACTCACCTACCTGAACATTAACCCCTACATCATGAGATGGGTTGCAAATTAGCTCATGGACAGAACCCACACAGTGAGAGTTGCAGACTCTAGGTCCAACTTTAAACTGGTTACAAGTGACGTCCCCCAGGGCTCAGTCCTAGGACACTTCCTGTTCGGTATATACTTCTCAGAAGTACAGGCAAGCACAGGAGGACTTTGGCTGACCAAGTTCTCAGATGACTGCAAACTAGGGGCCATAATTGATTCTCTGGCTGATACAGACACCCTCCAGCAGGGTCTCACTGAGACGGATACCTGGTGTCAAAATCATGGCCTCAAGCTGAATGCCAAAAAGCACATAGCCATCCTGTTTGGAAAAAACAAAGTATCCACAAACTACCACATAGGTGGTAGTCCCCTAAATACAGAAAAAGTAATAAGGGATCTGGGGACCCAAGTAGATAGCAATCTCTCCTTTGATAATCATATTGCCAAGGTGGTTGGAAAATCCTTCTACGTGGCCCACCTAATCTCAAAAGGGTTCTCATCCAGAACAAAGGAGGTTATTGTGCCTCTTTACTCATCATTTATTAGACCCATTATAGAACACAATGCCCCATTTGGGATGTACCTTACAAGACACCTGCAACAGCTGGAAAGACCACAAAAGTACCTCACCAAGAGGATTACTGGCCTCAAACAGATGATCTATGCAGCCCAACTAAAGAAACTCCAGCTGCACTGGGTTGCATACCGCTTACTCAGAGGTGATCTCTGCTTGACATACAAGGCCATGTCCAACCCAGAATTGATGGATATGCTCCACCTAAAAAAAAAAATCCCTGAGAGCCACATGCTCTAGGGATAGAAACCTTACCACAATGATAAATAGGCCATGCTGGGGGGATAGATTCCTGACCCAGGGACTCCCCATGCTTTGGAACAAGATTCCAATATACATCAGGCAGAGCCCCTCACTGGCACGCTTCAAGACAAACTTGACGGGTGGATGGGAAACAGGAAATGTACCCCGGGGATCACTGCAGTGGCTCTGCTGGAGAGAGGTGCAGGGAACTAATGGCTCTGCTGGTCAGAAGCACAGGGAACTAATCTAAGGGGGTGGCAAAAGCCAACACACTCTGGCTAGGCATATAAATGCCCTTGGGCAGATATCCTAGTACTTACCTATGAACCTATGAATTTATATTTGCATGTAGTATGGCACAGAATGTCTTAATGAGGTTCGCCAGATAACATCTCTAAAAAGTTTACAAGATTATCTAGACAAGATCTACCTTTGACAATACTATAATGCTGGGGTTGAGTATAATAATATTTTTGATACCATAGTTAATTAGAAACTTTATAACACAGTCCATATATTTGCATATGACTTATTTGTCTGATAGGTCTGTAATTCAAGGGTCTGAGGTGAGGCAACTCTTGTGGAATTGCATCGCAGTGACTGTACACAATTACTGTGTGACAAAGATAGTTGATAGGCTGAGGTTAAAGAATCTGTGGCTTTCTATGGATTCCATGATTAGACTGAATGCATGGGTTAATTTTGTTATTCTTATGTCCCTTTTTAACCCTTTATTTTGCAGCTTGAGATGCTCCTTAGCTTGTGGTACATTTCTGCAATCATATAGTTTTAGGAATTTCATCCTTTTATTACATAGTTAATTAATGTTAGGGGTCGACCATGAAGGTTTGCTCTTAAATCTCCCCATTTGCTTGCTTTAGATGGTAATTGCCAGACAGATACATTTGTCCAGGTGCAAGTAGAACTTTTCTGCATAACTCTTAGCATTATCAATATTGTAGTCATCACTGTTATGCTCTAATTCACAGACTTCATTCTATGAGCTTTGTACATTTTAAGTTCTTGAATTTACTGATATGTTTCCTTCAGTTTGGAGCTTTTGATAGATAAGGTATAATAGTCTGTGTTCTGACTTGACCAGTGGGGAGGATACTTTGAGAATGGTACATAAATAAGTTAAGTGAACAATGTGTATGTGGCTTGAATCTCTATACGCTGCAAGTTGCAGGTATCTTTGGATTTGTCTTCAGGTAATACAGTTTTAACAACTACTGAATTACCACAGCTGCTTCTTTTCAATCTAAACAAGTGGAGCACATAAAACCCAGATATTGAGACAGTGCTCTTTGAGCCCTTAAACCAGATATCTGTAACAACACAAACATGGAGGTGCGCCAAATCTAGGAAGTCTTACGTTCTGTCAGTTTGTTATTTAGACTTCTAGAATTAATTAGAGCCACACTGATATGGTCCAGTAGTAATGTTGTTTTAGAGGTTAGATTGGGAGGTCCATTTTTTTGACCTTGACTAAAGAAGGTACAATGGGGGCAGAAAAAAAACTTGCCAGTATATGAAAGCCTAGGACTCAGCAGTGCAGACCATATAGAGTTTATCTAAACAATCCTGTATTGGTTTGGGAATGATTTTGCAGTTGCCTTGTAAGGCAAGATTTATTTGGATTTATATTTTATTTCCTACCACTGCACTGTTTGTCATCAGTAAGGGATAGCTTGTAGAGAAGAATATTTACTTTGATTAATATTTTATTGTTTTACCTCTAATTTTCACTGTTTGTTGTTAGAAATAGATAGGTTTTGGAAAGGCAGACACTAGCCATCCCAAGGGACCTAGTCAGCTGTAAATTTACACAGACCTCAAAGAGGACAATCCTCTATTGGTGTGTAATTTATTGATCCTTAGTGTTAAAATGAGGTGCGACTTGAGCGTTAGTGAGTAGAAGCTACTGTACACATTTACACACAATATAGAGGAATTCCAGCTTTTGTGTGGCTTTCACAACTGGTACAGTTAGAGCAATGACTTTATTCTCCTTAGTTTAATATTTAATTATATACTGTTTGTGTGATTTTTCTCACAAAAATTTATTTAAAATTTCTTTGTATTCTGTGGTAACTGATTTTGAGTATCCTTTTCTTTTAGAATTCTTTGTTCATAATGGACTCCTTAAGTGAGTATGCCATTAATGATTGGCTAAAGCATAAGTATCTTTTACAGTGTACTAAATGCTATGTATATTTGAAGGGAGCGTATGATAACAATGGTGATCTGTGTTCCTCATGTCAGAGTTGGATGAATTGCTTACCAATATTAGAAGTAAATCTAGGCATATTGATGACAATTGTACTTGTGCAACTGACACAGCTTGGAGATCTGTTGTTAGATATATTAATGACTGGACTGATAAGATAAATAATGTTAGGCAAAGAGCAAATAGAACACAATCCCTATTGAACAGGATAATACCACTGACAACATTAGAATAATGGATACAGGTATTCAGCAATCTGAGGATTCAGAGCATATAAAAGAAGCTAAAAAGAAAGACACTATGAAGCTCACAACAGATAACAAGGAAGAAAAATAAAGTGATTAATGCCTGTAAAGCAAAGAGAATGCATAATAAAAATGACACTGTTTTGCTGTGTAACACACAGATTACAGGAAATTATAACATTTTTGTTACCAGAAAACTTTCAATCTACAGAAAAAAACATAATTTTTCCAAAGAAAGAATCTAGAAAAAAAGGGGCAAAGGACTGATTAAAAGGAAAAAGTCAAAATTGAACATTGAAGTACTGAAGAACATTACTGTAAGAAAAAAAAGGAGGAGAAAGACAGATGTTGGCAAAATGGCTCAAAATGTGGAGGTGCAAAGCCAGCTGGATAAGAACTGCATGCTTGCAAATGTAACAGACAATGAAAGCAGTGGGATTAATAAGATTAATGCTGATCAAGATCATTACATTGTAGCAGTTGATAGAGCAGATATTGTTGAATTAGAAGTTGAAATTCTTCACCTCTGGTCAGAAAAGATATTCTTGCAATTGGAGATTCAGTTATTAGAGTAACTCTATCATTTGCAGAGAAGATAATGAACATTAAATAATGTTAAACTTGCCAAGAGCAAAAGTAGAAGATGTGAGAAAGGCCTTAATGTAAGGAAGTATGTATCTGCTTTTATTCAAGTTTGTACAAATGATCTCATCCACAAGGATTTTCTGACTGTTAGTAGAGAATTTAGTCTTAGCACAGCTTGTACAGGTGTTAGGACATATTTTTTTACAAAACACATATAGAAAATATAGTCAGGTCACTGGAATGAAATGATTTTTTGGGTAAACACCAACATGAAAAAAAAAATCCACTTAAAAAAATGGGAATGTGTAGATCAAGAGAGTATAATTTTAGGCATGTATTTAGACAGGATGGCGTGCACTTCTCAAGATCAGGGAAGAACATTTTTGCAGCAGATATTTTGTAGTATTTGACAAACACAAGGCAGGATTTTTGCCAGGTTGAGAAGTTAACATTTCACAGATAGCAAGACATGATGGATCTCTGATGATTGTTAATACCAGGAACATTAATATTTTTTGGAAGGTTTGCTGTGTCCCTACATACTGATGTTATTGTTTGTGAAATGTGGTTAAGCAACAATGACTGGAAATCAGTACTGTCAGTGTGTAAATGTTTTTACTGTAGCAGACATTGTAACAAAAACTGGGTGTTTATTACATTTTCAGTGATAACAACAATACTATAGATTGTGTAAATGTGACAATAAAGACAACATTGTAGCATATAACAATTGCTAGGGTGTATACACCACCAACATCAAGTACTGATGACCTAGAGGAATTCATGCATTTCTTGCATGAAATAGAGTAGTGAAGAACAATAGTGGCTGAAGACTTAAATTTACCAGAAACAGAGTAGAGTATATTGATTTAGCAACATTAGTAAGGAGATTGTTTACAACTTGTTTTTCAGGAGCAAGAATTGCTTCTTATTGGAAAAATGCCTACTGGGGAACAGAACATCCTAAACATAGTTTGTGTTCCTAAAGAAATTACAGTTATTTCACGTCAAGTTTTACCACCATTGATATGCTATGATTATGGGGTTATAACGGTTAGTTTGTTGCTAGATATTTCTTCCAAACTGAAATCTAAACCAGTGTACAGAAGATTAATAAAACATTGTTTGGAAGCAAAATGGTCACGTGTAAAACTAATAGAAGTTATTCTTTAATTGGAAAAACTACAGAAGGAATGTGGAAAGTATTGAAAGAGAAATTGATGGAATGCAACCCCCCCCCCCCCCACCAAAAAAAAAAAAAAAAGTTTTAACATCAGGATCCAGGC
This sequence comes from Protopterus annectens, assembly GCF_019279795.1. Classification (NCBI taxonomy): domain Eukaryota; kingdom Metazoa; phylum Chordata; order Ceratodontiformes; family Protopteridae; genus Protopterus; species Protopterus annectens. Next base: position 32,371,749 of record NC_056727.1, on the reverse strand, counting down.
ACATACCTTCAGGAAGATAGGAAGCTATATTTCCATAAGACTGAGATACTTGATTAAGGTGAGAGACAAAAATATAGAAATGGAAAAGAGGATGAACTACAACTTTGAAAATAAAATAAGCTGAACAGACAAATTAAACATAGTCTGAGACAATATCAAGAAGATCAAGAAAATGTTGAAGAAAATGCATATAAAGATATTGAACATAATAAGAAACTATTTAAAAAATACATAAGGTATGGCAGAAGTAAAGACATACAAATTTATAAAGTGTGCATATATTCTAAAATGTATTGTCAGGCTCAACAGATTATACATATCTTTACAAAATCTTATGCAAACCAGTTTGGCTCCACAAAGGGGGTGATAAATTGTTTTAGTGACATCTAGGTAACTTCAGTACTGAAATCAAATTAGATTATATTGAAAAATATTATGCAAACTGGATATAAACAAAGCACAAGGAGGAGATAGAATTAGCAATAATGACTTAAGAGCACTTCAACATGAAGTACAGACTCATTATTTTTGTTGTTTACTAGATCGTACAAATATGGGGAGAGTCCTCAAGACTGGACATATGTACTTTTTAAACCTGTATATAAGGAAAAGAGGAGTAGAACAAACCCAGACTCATACAGACATATACGTTTATATTCATCGTCTGGAAAAAATAATGGAAAAGGTTATATTGGATAACTTATTGTCAGAACTGGAAGGGTTAGAACTTGAAACAATATATCAAGAAAAATTGTGCTGATATAATTCATATAGATTTAACTTCAACATTTCATGTGATCATACACAAAACACAGATAAATAATTTAAAAGAACTAGGTATTGATGCACTCTTGATAAGATGAATAGCTGTATGACTCATAAATAGCCCATGGTAAATATTTAATCTGAGGTGTTCTACAGTCTATATGCAGATGACCTAAAAATGGGTAAACTGATTATATGTGTTGCAGATAGGGCATGCCTGCAAAAGAACTTGATTTAATTGACGATTCTGGCACAGAAGAATAATGTGCTGATAAATACATCAAAAACTACACATTTTCTGATTTGAGAGACATAAATTGGAAAGTGAATATTTAATACAGCTCATGGTTATGGGTAGATCAAGTTTTTATTAATCATGTCAACCAATTGGTAAATGATAGTTACAGAACTATAGGTTGTAGAAAAAGATTTATAATGTCCAGGAGATCAAAAATTATTGCATCATACTTTATTAGTTACATTAGACCCAACTTGAGTATGGAATAACAATATGGAAACCCTATAAGAAAACAAGTATGAGTAAACTGGAAAGAGTACAGTGGAAATAGACCAAGGGCATCCATGAATGTGAAAATTTAAGTTACTATGAAAGACTAAAATATCTGAACTTGTACAGTGTCTCATACAGATATTTATAAGAGACCTTATTCAAATATGAGACATTTAGAGACCTCTACCACTAGAAATGCTCGTGGTTAATGAAAGGTAGTAGACAATCATTAGACAACTTGTGTGGAAAATTCTACAAGAATGAGAAGTGTACTAATTGGTTCTCTGAAAAAGTAGCTGATGCATGGAATTGAGTACCAAATTATATTAAAGAAAGCACTAGTTTAGATATTTTTAAAAACAGTCCAGACTGTTAGTATGGGAATAAGTGTTTTGGTATGTTAGTAAGCTAGAAGGGCATTATTGCCCATGTATGAAATGAAGCATGCATGTTTGTCATGCATTACATCACATGCTGACACATACTGGTTCCCTTAGAATGATTCCAGGTCCATAGCCAATTGTTTAAGCCAGTCATGTTTTTTTAGACCACAGCATCATTTTTGGTATTAGATGGACTTCACTCAAAATTAGGCTCTTACCTTCAATTATGGCATGCATGGAAAACTCTGTTGTGCTTCCATATCTCTCACAATCACACTGTAAATGCATTTGTCTAGTTTAAGGGTCCTAAGAGCCATTGCAACATTGGCAATCTTGGCCCCTGAGAAACATTTCATTGTCACCCTGCTTTGGCCCAACTTCATGTGTGTAGAATCCATGTGTCTAGTTATGGAATTATCAGTCTGTAGTACATTTCTATATGTATTTGATAAACGTTAGGATGTAATTGGTCTATGAAGTGCTGTGTCCTTATGCTCTTAGTGGTGTTGCCACTAATCTATGCTGCACTGTATTTGAGACTTGCATCTAAAGTGACATTGCAGTTGGGACAAATAACTTTTTAAAGCCTCAGCATAGGATACTTAATCTAGATCTGTGCGGAGTATGATGTAAGTGAATGATGTCTACTGGATGTATTTGTTTGTGAGAATGTGTACTCACATTTGACTAATTACCTGCATCTCTCTACAGAAGTAGATGATGAAGAGGAGTTAAGTGGAAGATCATTATCAGTGAGCATCATGCAATTTTTATATTACTTGAGCATAACAAGTGCTATGACTCTGGCAACAAAAGGTAGACTAGCTGGCATACTTTTGAGTGAGATGCATCATGGGAGGATAAGATAATACATAAGTGTTTTCATTTTTGCGTTAAAGTATTTGATTAAGCAAATAAATAAAAATAAGTTTCTTTGTAACAATGGTTATCTGTCCCTAGTATTATAATTGTATCTGCAGTCATTTGATAGTTACAGTAACAGTTTTTATATAACTTACACACACACAGGACCGAGGCTGATGTCTCTTCTACCAGCACCTATATAGTAATCTATGCTATATAGTCACCACTAAATAAGGTGCATATCTGGCTGATGCACAAATACAGGAGATTTGCTGAAGAACAGATAAGACACTGCTTTATAAAATCTTTGTTTAAGAACATGGCTGTCTCTTTGTACTGTCCCTAAGGTCTGAGGATCATCAGGAAATATGTGTACATTAAGCAGTTATTTAATGTAATTATCAGTCTTAATAAATCAATCCAAATACATTTTTCTTGGTGTTACCAACCTGCAGAATACTTCCAATAAGACTTATATAGTTGATGGTTTTGTTTAATTTTTTATTTATTTTTATTTACTTTATAGGCACCCATTTTTGGTGGAGGTCCTGGGAGAAAGCTCCAAAATATTTTAAAAATATTGCAAAAAACAATAATTTTACAATCTTCAAAAATAATACAAAGACATCAGCAGTTTAAATAATTATACCAAACTGGACATATGAACATATTTGTTAAGAACAGATACAACTTATATGACAATAATTTAATAATATTCTATGCCTCCCCCCTCTTTACAAACCTAAACAAGACAACCCTTAACAAACTTGCTTCTTGTTACAATCACATAGCTAGATTTGCCACAAATTCCACCTTTAGAACGCACCACTGCACTAACTTGAAGCAACTAGGGTGGTTAGAGTTTTCCAGCCAACTCCATTTCAACCAACTCAAAACGGCTCACCAGATACTGTATCACCCAGAGAAAACACCAGCTCTGAAAAACATCATTCACCCCTATATTAACCTGCAATCTTTACGCTCCTCCAGTAAGATCTTAGCTCAAACTACCAAAGCCAATAATTCTGCTGGGGATTCTCTATTCTCAAACTTTGTAGGTAAAATGTGGAACTTCCTACCGACCATGCTCACCTCAGAACCTTCACTCCTACAATTCAAAAAAAAGCTTAAACCCCATCTCAATACTCTCTGGCAATGTCCCTGTTCCAAACCTGATTAACCACTATCATTTACCCTTCTCTTACCTCACTATCCTTAACCGCTTTTTAACAAGGCGCCTCGCCTTTGTAACTGACCTATGTTTTTTTTTATATGCCGCTGTTATTTTTTTCCCAAGATGTGATGTATCTTTATATTGTATTTAGAACTCAACTATCTTCCTTTTTTGCATTAACAATGTTCATATGTCTGTTATGTACCTGGAGCTTTTCTCCCCGGGCCTCCGCTGAAAATGGACATGTATCCAGTCGGACTCTCCCGATTAACACATGTAAAATAAATAAATAAATAAATAAATAATATTTAGCAAAAAAAATAACCAGTTTATAGAGAAATTATAGGTGATTTAGTATAATACAATTAGGAATTGCAATACGAAGTGAGAAAAAAAAAGTTTATAGCATTTTTTGAAAGAGAGACAGAGGAAAGAAATCAACTGAAGTAAGGAAGTGACTGAAGAAGGCCGAGTAAGGAGGTATAATTTATGAACAGGGACTTGTTCATATTTAAAGATACAGTTTGCCCTGGGGTTAAGCAAGAAAAGAGAGAGATTTTGGCCAGGAAGTCCTTCAAAATGGTTTTAAAGGACTGGAGGGAGAGTATTGACCTGATGGAAAGGTAAGAAGTTCCTGGCCATACCCAACAGATTTGATATGTTTGTGGACACAGAGGATTTTTTGGTCATTGGATCATAATGACCAATTGAGAATATAGTTGTATAGAATGGTATTTAGTTCTGAACAAGCCAATGGATGCTGGATAATTTTATAGTCGGTAAGAAGCTGTACTTATGTTAGTTGAAGAGAGCTTCTAACCAGTTTAAAGTTTTAATGCTATGCAGTGGTGCATTTTGAAAGTGTATTTGGTCCAAATTTAGCCACTTTATTATAGCAAGTTTTGATTTCTGATTCTTCATTGGTGCATTGCGTACTTATTAAGAAAATCAATCTGCAATTATCAAAATGTACATGTGTTGTTAAAAGTGATTTTATGTAATTAATTTAAAATATTCTCCAAGACAAATCATCTCTTGCATGTGGCAATAAAATATTCCATTTTTCTGATTTATGATTTGACAGTCAGCAAACCAGTTTTTCAAGCCTTTTACATCTGTGCTATAACTGACCTGTAACAGATATCAGTCACTGTGTTTTTTGCCTGCACTTCCTGGAGGTTTATTTTTGTGAAAAAGTACTAAACGTTCATCTCTGACTTCACTGTTTCAGTCACTAGCCCTAGCAAATAATGTATCTTTATTCTACAAGTATCCTTTTGAAGCAGAATTCTTAGCCATGTATCGGTTTACATAGGATCATAGGAGGTTACTAGGCTAATGGCCCTGGGGCCCTTCCAAACTTATCCAAGAGTTTAATCACAAAAAATAAAACTCAGTCAGCACCTGTCACCCTTGACAATGAGGGACACAGGTGGAACCGCTGGGACAAATTTGTGGTTTCCCATCCACTCTTCAAGGTTGCGCTTGAATAGGGTCAATGACGTACTCTATTTGATGTGTATGGGAAGTTTATTCCAGAGATGGGGCAGCTTCTGGGAGACAAACCTGTCTTTCCAGCAGGTTTTGTTGATGTCACATATTAGATTTAGGCCTTTCAAGGGGGTAATCCACAAGGAGTTAGACTTATGGATATGGAGCATCTCTAGTAGGGCAGGGTTTGATACTGCCTTGTAGGTGAGACACAGATCACCTCTGAGCGATCTGTATGATATCAAGAAGAGTGATAGTGATTTGAGCTGGTCTGCATTGGACAGGTGTTGGAGGCCATGGATTATCTTTGTGAGGTATTTCTGTGGCCTTTACAGTTAGTGCAGGTGTTTGGAGATGTACATACCAAACAGGATGTTATACTCAATTATTGGCCTAGTGAGGAAGGAGTACAGAGAGGTAATAACCTCCTTTTTTTCTATATACCATCCCTTTACTTATGAGATGAACCAAGTAAAAAGCTTTTCTGACCAGTGCTGCTACATGATGATCAAATATGAGATTGTTGTCAACCTGAGTAACCAGGTCTCTCACCACGATTTGTGTGCTTAGGGGTTGCAGTTGATGTGGTAATCAGTAGGGGCTGTGCTTTTGTTGAATGGTATGATAATACATTTTTTTTTTTTGCATTCACCTTAAGGCCATGACTTTGGCATGAGTCATTTTTTGCTGTGGGACCCTCTTGTAGTATGCATCATTTGTGGAGTCAGTAATAGCACTTAACTTGCAGTCATCCACAAACGTGGTCAGTCATAGACCTTTTCTCTTTGTCTGGACCTCTGAGAAGAAGATGCAAAACAGTAGGGGTCCCAGGACAGATCCCTGGGCAACACCACTAGTGACAGGTGTACTGTTGGAGGTGGAGACACCTATTTTGACCTTACGGGCCCTATCGGTGAGCCAGTTGGCCATCTGTCTGATGAGATAGGGAGTTACACAAAGTTGTGCTAGCTTTTCGATGATGCTCAAGTAGGGGATTGTGTCAAAGCCCTTGGCCAAGTCAAGGTAAGCTGTATATACTGATTTCCTTCATCCAGGGCCTTGGTTACAGTCTCAAAGAAAACCAGATTCAGAAGGTAAGATCTGCCCTAGATCAATCTGAACTGGGTAGGGTCAACTGCTTGGAGATTCCCTATGTCCTTGTTTATGAGATCCATAATAAAGTGCTCCATAGCTTTATAGATCAGACTTGTCAAGGTAATGAGGTGATAGTTTCCAGGGTCAGTATTATCACCACCTTTGTGCAAGTGGATGACAATGGCAGTTCTCCACTCTGCTGGGATGAAACCTGTACTTAGACTGTGGTTGAATAGGGTGCTCAATGGTGAAGCTAGTTCTTGCTGGAGATGGTGCAGAATACAGCCTGAGATACTATCAGGTCCCATGGAAGCTGTGCTTTTTGCCTTGGATAGGGCCATTAACACTTGATCTATGCTGATATGAGGTGTGGGACAAGTATTGGGGATGTTGAATGGGCCTTAGGGTGGTGATAGGAGGGTGACGTTTGTGTTGAATCTATATGCTAGCAAGCTGGCTAAGCCAACAGGATCAGTGTAAGTGGTACCATTAAGTACTAATTCAGAGAAAACCTGGGCTTTGCCATAAAGGTTCCTGATGTAACTGAAGAAGGTTCTGTGGTTTCCTTATGTTTCAGAGGCTAGTTTCAATTCAAAATTGAATTTGGAGGTTTTCACTAGTAATCTAATTTGCTTGTTGAGGTTGAGGAGGGAGTTTTTCCAGTTTGGAATTTTTCCTTTCTAACCTTGGACAACAGTTTTTTTTTCCTTTTGTTGTAAAGCTTGTTGATAGATGATGTCCACCAGAAGGGTTTGCATTTCCTTGAGGAGCAGGTTTTAGTTATGTTGAGTATGGCAGAGTCGATGCAGTTGTACAGGTGCTTGCATACTGCACTGTCATACTGTTTAGCATAGTTGTCTGCATCCTCTGAGGGTGGTAGTGATGTGAAGCTACTGATACCCTCCCTTAGGAGGTTGTAGTCAGCTTTTGAGAGTTTTTTTAGCCTGGTTATGGCTTGTGGGGTTTTTTTAGGATAGAAACTTTGAAAGAGACAGACTGATGATCTGATCTCAACAGGGAAGAACATACTATGGGAGTGGTGCAGCGGTTGCCCAAGTTATTAAGAACCCAGTCAAAAATGTTATCTCTCCTTCTAAGGGATAAGACTAGCTGGTCGAGTGCATTAAAATTGATAAAGTCAAGGAATCGTTAGGTGAGTGCATTAGTGCAGGAATAGTTCACCCAGTCTATGGTAGGGTACTTGAAGTCACCAAGGATCAGGGTGTTAGGGGGTACCTTGATGGAGTCAAGTAGGTCCAAATAGAAGAAGTGTGTGTCCTGAGTCATGGAGGTGGGCCTATAGCTGGCTATAACTTGGATGGGTGTCTTGCCAACTGCCAGTTGCACGTGGAGTAATTCCAGCATCATGCTGGCAAACCAGTCTGGATGCATGCCTGTCCTTAATGAAGATAGAGACTCCACCACCCTTAGTCTTCCTGACCTCATTTTGGGGTCAGAATGTGTGGAATGAGGTATAGCCTGGTAAGGCAGAGGTGCTCTCTGCAGGCCTGAACCAAATTTTAGTGACTGCACAGGCATTGGCATCTTCCGGTGTGAGGAGAGCCTCTGGTGAGTGCACTTCAGGTTAAGGCTCCTAGCATTAAGCAGCATGACCTTCAATTATTTTATGTTGGAAGATTTGTCTTTGGGATATAGCGTAAAAAAGGCACAATGCGGGAGGTAAGAGCCTTGGCCAGAATAGCTACTAAAGAAAATGGTTTTCTAAAAAATGTGTGGTAGAATAACTAAAATGTGTGTTTCATGGGTTTCCCTTTTGCTCTCGTATAACAATCTACAATGTGCTACTGTATTCTCTGCAGTGCTATATTCAAATTTCACATGTGATGGTGGAACTACCCTCTGCTGCTTGATGTTTTAAATGTATTAATTCTACCTTCCATGAGGTCTTACATGCCATATCATTGATTTGCACATTGATGTGTCTGTACTTATCAGATTTATTTTTGCAAGTATGGTGGTCATTGTTTCTCCAGAAAATCTACATATTCAGTTATGACCCAGAGAGATTTTTTTCCCACACATCTACATATTAAGTCACTATCTAAAAAGGCCCAACACTATCCATGCAAACATTTCAGAAAAGTTTTCCATGTTTTCTATGGCATATTTAGTTACCAATCATTCAGTCAAATGCCCAGAGTCAGTTGGGTTTAATTTTAACTCTATGACTTCATCATATGATTTAAACAGATTCTTTTCAGAATCTCAAACTTCTAAAATCTTGAACTTCATATGGTTGAAACCATATGATTTAGGTTTCAAAAGCTCAAACTTCTGAAACAAATCCAAAAAAAAAGAAAAAAACAACAATAAATAAAACATTTCTGCAGGGGTTGCTAGCCCCCCTGCACCCCCCACACCCCTGCTACTTAAATATACCAACTCCGAGATTGCACTACAGTGAGGAAAAGGGAAATCTCCCATTCCACGATGTATGCAGATCTCCATTCAGAATTTTGAAATTCTGAAACCTTGATCATATGGTCTCGACCATATAAAGTTCAAGATTTCAGAAATTCAACATTCTGAAGGGAACCCAAATTAAACTGCCTTATTTATAATTTCTTCCTGCACATATTTCTAAAAACTAACTTCATAAATCTGTAGGAAACTATGAATTTGTTGCCCTTAAGATGATACACTAGATGTTTTCTAAGTAATTTGTGCCTCAGTGTAACAGAGGTTTAGAATCTACATCACTTTCTCAAGTAGTAACAAAGGCCAAGCTCACTACCAGTTGCTGGCACTCAGGTACAAACAAAGGTAGGCAGACTATTTAAAATAAATAAATACATAAATAAATAAATAAATAAATAAGGTATTCAGTTGCAAAAAATAGTGAGAAAACCTATGGAGAAATATATTAAAACACCAAAACAAAGACATATTATCAAATCTCAACTTTCAAGTTATATGTCATCTGTTAGCTCAGTTAAAAAATGTTACTGGACCTTCATTATAGACTACAGCATTCCTAATGAACACTCTTGTAAATGGATTCCTATAGATACAATATAGTCAGTCTAGCCAGCCATACAATGACAATGATTGCAGAGCATTCAACAACTGATTTGGTCAAAAGATGCTGGGATATACTTGTATGTTATGAGTCGCAGCACAAAAGTGCCTTTACTGGGAATGGTACACAGCATGTGTTTACTCACTCTCCTTAGGGATGGGTAAAGTTATCAACTATTACTCAAACTACCTGCAAGACAATAAATACAGTCACATATAATACATTTATAGTGCAATACATGTCTGACATCTTGATACAGGCAGATAGTAATGAATAAAAAGTTAAGTGTTAGCCTTAAATAGAAAAGCAAGGTTAAACATTAGCAGACACAATGTTTTACATTTTAAACAATGGATACACATTGCAAATATTATTACTGGGTCAGTTTGAAAATAAATGTGGATTGACATAGTATATGCTGCAAGTGGGATTCTGCTTCTTGCAAAATAAAACTTGAGATAATAACATTTATGGTTGCCATTAGTTTCCTTAGAAATGAAATTCTATGATTTTCAAAAGTGATGGTAGTAAAGGTAAGGCTGGATGTTTTTTTTGAGGAAGTTAGGGAAGAAATGCAGTATAAAACCAAGAAAAAAACACCATCCGTTAGCTCTTTCATTTTCCGTAGTTTCCAAGGAAACTTCAGATATCATGGAATGAGTGTTATGTTTACTTTAGAATTACATTGTATGGTTCAGTACAGAGTAGGAGGAAAGAATTTATGTAATCAATTAAACGTTAGGAAGAGAAAATTCCTTGCAAAAAAAAAAGCAATGGCTACTACAAAGCCAGCACTACATTGAATAAGCATGACTGGTAAACACCGTGCACACTATTGGCATGGTTATAAATTGAATGAACACCCACTATGTCAAATATGAAAGTAGCAGTGTGAACAGCGCAGCTAAAGGATAGAAATGCAGCCATTCAATGTATCTTTATGAATGTCTTGCCAAACTTACTTGGAAATGAAATGTTTTCCATCATATGGAGAAGCTATACCTTTTCCACTCAGGTTATATCAAGTTAAACACATTTGCAATTAAAAGCACAGACTCTGACTTGTAGCACATGTCTTAATAATTACGGGCAGGGATGGATTAAGGTAGGTACTATTGATGCTGCAGCATTAGGCCCATTCCTGACATAGGCCCATATGAAAACAGACGAGAATTTTCCTTTGCTATATTAACCTCAAAATAATTCTTAGAATGAAATTTGGAGTCCAACATTTGGACGCCTATACACAGTGTTACTCATTATACAGTTACTTTATTCTTTGTGCTGTGACGTAACTATAACATTGTTGTGTTTATTGTTAACCGAAGATTTCAAGTTAATGCTATCAATTTTACATTAAATAGTTTACTTTGTGATATCTTTTGTACTGTTTCCTGCATGCTTGCTATGCTGTCTAAACTCAGTGGATGGGATAAAGCAAAAAAGAAAAGAAGCAGCAGAACGAGAAAAGCTTTTGGTGAAAATTCCAAAATTCAGTTCATACTTTGGAGTACGAGTATCTTTGTCTCAATCAACTGCGTCGAATACGATTGCGAGTTCGAGTGCTCCTGAAGACCAGGCCAGGCAAGATGAACCTGTGGAGGCAAGAGAGAATAAATAACGGGAAAGTTCAGTGGAGAGAGAAGAGGTGAAAGGAGACACTATCACGCAAGCACTAGCGCTGACACTGGAGGCTTTCACCAATGATTTGGGGCAGTGGGGTGAAAGTGATGCTGACACTCAAGAATATTGGGCCAAGAAAAGTCCAAAAGACTGCCAACACACTGAATCGAAGCTTGAAGAGAGTGCCAGGCGATATCCAGGTGAGTCGTTCAAACGTCGATGCACAAAGACCTTTGTGCGTACGCATCTGCTCAATGGTGAAAAATCCTGTAGACAATGGTTGTGCTACTCGCCTTCAACAGGGAAGGTGTTCTGCTTTGCATGCAAGTTGTTCGGCGGCAGTGCTGTTCAAGTGACCAAGTTAGTTTCTGGTGGTTTTGACAACTGGAGGGCAGGCAAATCCAGAATAAAAATGCATGAAAGCAGCGATGGTCATCACGAGGCTATGTTGTCCTTTGCGAGCCGACAGGGTGAGGCCAGTTGTGTTGACTTCCTAGCCACTAAACAGGTCGAGGAAGAGTGCTGTTACTGGTGCCATATTCTGAATCGGCTCATTGACGTTTTGATATTCCTAGCTGAGCGTGGTCTTGCTATAAGGGGCACAGATGAGATCATAGGTTCCGCTCATAATGGTAACTACCTTGGCATCATTGAGCTGTTGGCGGAGTATGATACTCTGCTGGCTAGCCATATTAGAAAGTATGCGAACCATGGGTAAGGTCATGTTTCCTATTTGTCATCCACAATTTGTGAGGAACTGGTGAAGTTCATGGGCAAAAGGTGCAGGACACCATCCTGAAAGAAGCCAAGGAGGTGAAGTATTTCTCTGTCTCGATTGACTCGACACCTGACGTATCACTCCTCGATCAGCTAACGATTGTTATCCAGTATGTTCTGCCATTGGGCCCAGTTGAGTGGTTCCTGATATTCATGCCTATGAAGATGAGACACACGGCGGAGCAGATGGCTAGCATACTTCTGAACTTTCTGAAGGAAAAAGATTTGGATATTGCTAACTGCAGTGGCCAGACGTATGACAATGCGTCGAACATGTCAGGACGGTATAATGGTGTCCAGACAATTGCAAAGCGAGAATGTAAATATGCTGCTTTTATTCCATGCTGCAACCACAGCCTGAACCTGGTAGAAGATCAGGCTGTTAAAAGCTGTGGTGGCTGTACCAGATTTTTTTGATTTTGTCAATGGACTATATGTATTCCTGTCTGACTCAACATATCGCTGGCAGCGACTAAAGAATTGCTGCACGCTGATGCTCAAGGGTTTGCCTGGAACCCGATGGTGTGAATGTGCAGATGTTGTCAAAGTGTTGGTAGAAGGGTGAAAGAGCATTCAGGAAGTCCTGGATGAGCTTGCGGCAGATAAGGAGCAGAAGTCAGATACAAGAAATCAGGCCATGGGATTTTCGCACAGGATGCATGAACTTGAGACAGCAGTTATGGCGACTGCCTGGAACGATATCCTTGGCCGTCTCAACAGTAAGAGTATTAGCCTCCAAGATCCTACTGTCAGCTTGAATACAGCAACTGGCTTGATGGCATCACTGGTCGACACAGTTCAATTTGCATGGGACAGATTTGATGTGTATGAGCAGATGGTGACGGGAAAGGTTCAACACGGTGAATACAAGGCTGAGCAGCATTGAGGCTGTAAGCGAAAGTGAATGCCTGATGAAGGAGCTGCAAATGAAGCAGACCTCAGCCTAAGGGAAACGTTCAAAACTCAGACGTATCTGGTGATGATCGACAGTCTGTTAGGTGAACTGGAAAAGCGGATGAAGGCATATGATGATATTTGTAAAACATTCGGATTTCTCTCAGAGCTAACATCATTGAGCATTGAGCAGAACAAGGACAAAGCTAAGAATCTCATTTCCTCATATCCAGATGACTTGGATGACACACTGGTGGGTGAGCTGATACAGTTTGCTGCATTTATGCGCACTCAGAAACTGGTGACTGTGAACGAATCAGCAGAGCTTACCATATACAAGGTTTTGTCATTGTTGAATCTTTCTCAGACATTTCCAAACATCAAGATCGGGATGCCCATCTATCTGTGCATGATGGTGTCCAATGCCTCTGGAGAGTGGAGCTTCTCCATGCTGGGAAAAGTCAAAGGAGAGCTGCAGTCCTCAATGGGGCAGGAAAGGCTAAGCATGCTGGCTCTTATGAGCATTAAGCATGAGCTGCTACTCAGTCTTGACTTTAATGACACAATCAAAGAATTTGCACTTGCTAAGACTCAAAAAACAGCAATATAAGTAAGCAGTACTAGCACAGCAGTAAGAGTGACAATATGTCTAGGTAGGCTAGGTTAAGTTGATCTGGTTTAGCTTTTTCTGCATTAAGTGCACTTTTCAGACAATTGCTGTTGAATGTTGATGTTACATAGCTTGATGTTAATCTCGAATTGTTACGATAATACATCGACACATCGTTATTATTATTCATGTTCAATAAAGGCTGGCTGGTTGCATCACAAGCAATTAAGGCTTCATGGTCAGTCTGAGTGCGCATGCATGGTGAGTGTCAAATGCACATGCACCAATGCCGAGAAAAAAAAGTCCCTTTTTGCGCTGCAGCATCAGGCCCAATTTGATCTTACTCCGGCCTTGATTACGGGTTTATATTACTTTCCTAAAATGGTGATAACTGACTACTGCAAATAACAACATAAATGACTTTGTGCTTCTGGTTATACAGTCTTTTGTTTTATTTATTTATTTTATTTTGCTTGTTAACCAGGTTGATGGGCTGGTGTAAGACCCTCTTAAGTCACTACCTGGGCCAATAGTTAAAACAAAACAGTAAGCATGCAAATGATAATACTTAGAATATGACAAAAGCTATGAAATATTTCCAAAAGAGTAACCTAGAAGTGGAGCCTTGATACAGTATTTAAACACTAGGCAAATAAGATAGAAATATACACAGAGGGCATATGATAGATATAAACTGGAGAATACCAAAGACATAGTGGAATTTCAACAAACTGGAGTCAGTGTTACAAAAAAATAAAAACAAAGCATCTACAGTAGAATACTGTATACAAAGTGGGACTTCAATGTAGTGGAGTCAACGCACTGAAATAATCAGTCAAGAACAGCAAAGTGAAGCAAGAATAATGCAAAGCAGTGAGAATAATATACTTATTAGTTGGCTGGGAATATTTAGGAAGAAAACTCTATGCTCACTTAAATTGTTGTAACCAAAAAATCTAGTATATGTGAATGGGAGAAATGCAATTTAGTGAAATAACATACACACACACAAACACACACACACACACACACACACACACACACACACACACACACACACACACACACACACACACACACACACACACGTATAGGGATAGATTTGATACTCAGCTCCCATAGTGTGTCCACTTACACATACACAAACACACATCCACATCCATGCAGCTACATTCATGGGCATGTACACACACACAGCGACATCCAAGAAAATGAGCAACACTGTCATACCTCCCTCTACTCTTACTATGACCAGCAAACCCATCCATAGGAGTGAATGCATGTAAGACATCTTTTCAGGATGCATGCCTTTCTTTGCTTGTTAAGAAAAAAAAACTTGATAGAACAAATCACATTACCGTGTTATATACATTTACATGAATACCATAATCATTTTGAATGATTTTCAGAGAACCGCACATGGCTAATAAGCATTTGACACAAGCCTGGACTAGAACATTTGCATGTGGCTTCACCAGTGACACCATTGTCATATAGACTTATTACCACATTGAAGAAACCTTCGGAGTAAAGATTTTCACAGTTTTGTCAGCCTTTCTGGAACCTAAGGTAAGTATCCATACAAAATTTATTCACATTTTTACTAAGATGTGTAAAAACCCATTCAAGTTATTGCCTGGATATTGTAGGCACCGAATCCATGTTTACATTGACATTTCTTTGTTATAGTCTGAAAAATCCTATTATATTCTGTTTATATAAGGAATGGATAGCTGACTTGTATTGTGGCTGAAGAATGCAATATAGTCTGTAAATTCAAGGGCCAGTTAGATAGATGGTCTAGGAATTATTTGTATGAGATATGCATTTTAACTAGCACTCTTACATTGCCTCACACAAGGCTCCAAATTTGATGTGTTCATCGCACTGAACACTGAACATGCCCATGCATTGTTTGGTTTCATCCTTTTTAATTTCTCCATATCTTTTGGGTTTCTAATACCGTAATGGGAATGGACCCCATTCCTAAGTCAAAGTATGTTTAAAGTTCATGAAATTAGTATTGTTTCAGTCTTTGATGTCAGCCAGTAGTGCTCTTCACAGCACCCGCAATGTGCCCAGTAATGACTCCTTCTACAATTCATATGGAGTTACATGGATTGGTAGCATATTTAAATACGATTGTAGATTATTTTTTTATAAGACTTGTTGCTCCTACTGCTATTGGAACTATCTTGGTATCTTTCTTCCACATTGCTCTCATTTCTGCCTACAAATCCTGATATTTTATGACTGTGTGCCTCTGTATGCAAGACACTGTAGTCACTGGTATTGGCAATTTCAATGAGCAATGCTACTTTTGCCTTCTTTTCTTGGACCACTATATCTGTTTTGCTAGCATCTATCTTTTGAACTGTTGGTAAAGGGTGGCCCCATGTGATGTAGACATTTATTTTCTATGATGCTTTGTGGTTCATGTTTACAATGTTTTTCAATCACTTCAATGCCATAATGTTTGCACAATCCCCAGTGCAACAGTCTTGCCACATTATTATCCCTTTCAGTGTACACTCCTTCAGCCATTAGTATGTTGCAACCAACAATGAAGTGTGTGACTGTTTCCAATTCGGTTTTACAAATCCTACATTTGTCTATTTCTCCCAAATGTTCAATGGACTTTGTAAACCAACGTGTACGCAGCTCACTGTCTTGGGCTGTTAATATTAACCTTTCATCTCTTGGTTTGAATTTGCCTCTCCTCAACCATACCTGTGATTGTTCCTGATCAACATTATCTGCATTGAGTTGCATTAAGTGTGATGTAAGATAATGAGTATATAACAAATAAATGAAGAATCATCACAAAATCATGATTTTATGAACACTTACAATTCAATTACCTGTTACCGAATTGCTATTTCAGGAAATGTTTAATTGATTTAAAAAGGAAAATATCTTCCTTTTTCTGATTAGTTAACAAAAAAAAAAAACAAAACAGACAGCTGTATAGTGGTACAGTTTGGGAAAGGATGGTCGGTACTCTAAAATGGGCAGTTGAGGTTAACACATAAGTTATGGTGGAGAGAAGAGCTTTGCCCAAACCAAGATTTAAACTAATTTTGCCTTGGCCATAATAAGGGTTTTATCTTTACACTACTGCAAGCTAGATAAGTATTTTTTTTTATGAAAGTGTTGGCTATATCACTTCTGTTCAGGGAAGAAAATGCAGTGCGGGTACAGAATATGTCTTTACCGATTATACATTACAGTGAAAACTTTTACATTTCTTCATAAAAGTAGAATTCTCTTGTTCTTGCTATAGCTCAGTGTCCAAAATCCCTGCACCAGTAGTGACAAAATGGGCTGGTCAAATTCAATATGAAGTAACTTTGCAAATAAGTATTTTTTTATTATTTATTTTTATTGTATTTTTTATTTTATTTTACATTTCTTTACCAGGAGTGTCCACTGGGCCAGAGCGAGCCCATTTTCAGTTGAGGCCTGGGTAGAAAAACTCCAAATAGACATTTATTAACAAGCAAACAAAAAATATATTTATTTTTTTGTTTACAAGGTCAGACATACACTTAGGTTACAGACTGAAGTTACAAAACAAAATATGGCTAAAGCAAGTTAAAAAAGAAAGGCATTGTTTATTTTTGAAGTCATAGCAGTCATGACAGAATATTAATAGTTGCATTTTGAAGAACGTAACAGTCTAACCATCATAACAGTGGATAGTTATACAGAGTATGGGTACAATTTTTCTACTAGAGCAGTTGGAACGGGTCAGGTAATGTGGGGTGTGGAGCAGGAGCATTGCCAATGGGTATCTGTATATGAATGAAGGCCATCTTTGAAGGACCTGGCATTACTGGTGCCTCTGAGTGATGCAGGGAGTGAGTTCCAGAATTTGTCAATGCAGAAAGAGTAGAGTGCATGTCCAGCAGGGAGTGCAGGTTTTTGTACAAGTAGCAAGGTTTCATTTTGTGATGTACGTGGTCTGTTTGTGTGGTATTGAGTTAAAGTGGAGGTAAGCGCTGGACAGTCAAGGGGTTTATAGATAATTCTGTGGGCTATTGAGAGTTGCTGGTGAATGAGGTATTGAGGTAGCTCAAGCCATTTGAGTGTGTGCAACGAGGAACAGTATGGGAGGAGTAGGTGGCATTAGTTTGCAAACATCGCTATTTTGTTATAACAGGTTTCCATTTTATTTTTTAGGGCTGTGCGAATGTTAGTGAGGAGGGGGGCCCCATATAGTAAGGAGAGTAGTAGAAAGGTAGTGGCCAAGGTTTGCTTGGTAGTAGGGCTGAGGAAGTGTTTATCCCTATAGAGGGTTCCTAGCTTCTGATGGGTCTTTTTTATGTGTTTGTGGATGTGCTGGTCGAAGGTTAAGCTTTCGTCTATGGTGACACCTAGCAGTTTTGTGTGAATGACAATGGTGGTTTTGTTTAATGCATAGATTATGAAGTCTGGTTTATTTATAGTGGTGTTTTTTTTAGGGGAGAAGAGAAGAGAAGAAGTTTGGTTTTGTTTGGATTGAGTGCAAGATGATTGTTAGTCATCCAGCTTTCAATAGAGGAGAATGCTTGCTGTGTGTATGAGAGTAGTTCAGGTAAAGCTTTGGAGGTACAAATTATAGCTGAGTCATCTGCATATAGAATAACTGAGTTGTTGGGCACACAACAATGAAAGTCATCAATGAAAATACTGAAAAGTAGAGGGCCTAATATGGATCCTTGAGGAACTCCTGTGGGGGCGTCAAGGAATGATGAGGTAGATTCGAGCCATCTAGTGGATTGTTTTCTATTGGATAGGTAGTTGGAAAACCAGAGCACAGTTGGTGGGGACAGGTTCAGAGCTGAAAGCTTAGAGAGAAGTAGGGAGTGGGAAATGGTGTTGAATGCCTTGGACAGATCCAGGAATAGAGCGGAGACGAATTTCCCTTCATTTGGTGCTTGGTTAGCAGTATTTTTGAAGGATAGGAGAGCAGTGGTAGTATTATGAGTAGGGCAGAAACCATGTTGACAGGAAGATAGAAGATTATTGTTTAAGAGGTATTGCTGGAGCTGGGAGTGTATGCATTTTTCTAAGATTTTAAAAATGGGGGACAATATAGCTATGGGACGGAAGTTAGAGGTATCAGTATTATTACCGCCTTTATGTAGGGGAAGAATGTAGGCCTTCTTTCCGATGGTGGGTATATAGGATTCCTGAACTGACCTGTTTAGGAGAATACTAATGGGGGAGGAGATGGCTGGAGCTGACACTTTCAAGTATTCTGGGGGTAGGTTGTCAGGGGCACTGCTTCCTGGTTTCAGTTTAAGCAGGAGTTTGTTTATAGTAGATGTTGGGATTCGAGAGAGAGGAAAATATGGCAGTGGGTGGGTCTACTGGGTGGTTGTAGTTGGTGGAGTGGTTAGTTTGAGAAGGTGGGGGTGGGAATGTGGCATTTAGTTTGGTTATAGGTTCAGCAAAGTATGAGTTAAATATTGCGGCAATTTCTAGGGGTGTTTTTTCAGGGTGCGGACAGGGATTACTTTTTGACCCAGGGTTTAATAGTGCAGATATTGAGGCCCAGAACTGCTTTGGGTTTTGTTTGAAACTATGCTGCAGTTTAATATAATGATTTTTTTTTGTCATTGATGACTAGACATTTAACTTTGTTGCAGTGGTGTCTGTACTGTTATAGGTCAGAGAGATTTGTAGTTGTATGCCATTTTTTTCCAGGCTTTGTTTCTTATGACCATGGCCTGCTTGGTACTTTTTGAGAGCCAGATACAGGTTTTTGTTTTTATTCTTTTGGGGCACAGAGAAGAATGGAAGTTTAGGACTTTTAGGAAGGGTGAATTAAAAAATTCAACTGCTTCATCTAGAGGAAGGGTTTTTAGTATGTTCCAGTTGACAGATTTTTAAATGGTCAATAAAAATGTCTTGATTATAATTAGTAAGGGTTCGCCGTAATATAATATGATGTTGGTTGGGTAGTTGGGATGTTTTGTGTATGGCATAGGCTGGGTTGTGGTCACTGATATTGCAGGGAAGGGTACCTGTTTTGGAGAACGTGTTGGGGTCATGAATATTAAGTGTAGTATCTGACTGACTATATAAATATAATTCTTTGAATCCCTAATAAGTTTTAGTAAAAAGTGTTCTAGGAAATCTGAGAAATGACATCACAGATGTAGTTATCAAATTTTGGTTTGGGAAGGCATTTCACTGCTGTATTTTACAAAGCTTCATTATAGAGATTTTTCTATTGAAAGGTTAGATGACTTCTTTTTATGGGTAGTGAATGCAGCATATTTAGAGATTATCTGTATTCATATGCACATGCACACACGTGCGCACACAAATGCACACACACACACACACACACACACACACACACACACACACACACACACACACACACACACACACACACACACACACACACACACACACACACACACACACACACACACACACACACACACACACACACACACACACACACACACACACACACATACACACACACACACTACATTTTCTACCACATCAAAATACAGAGGAAAGTATATTCATTTCCTCATAGCTTGCAAACTCTCAGCAGTCTATAGCTGACTGCTATAACCTAGTTTCCTTGCTTCAGAAATATAGTCGTCTTATGGTAGTTGTTATCAGCAGGGCTTCATAACTATTACTCTGCTCTGTTTATGCATTTCTAAGCAAAAACATACACTGGGAACATCATCATCATCATTAACACTGTTTTTTCCCATTTTCTGCATGGGGTCGGGGTGTCGTGGTCACTGTTACCATCTCTCTTGATTCAATGCCACACTCCTGCCTTCTTTCACACTCATGTCTGTCGCACATCTTCTCATACACAGTCCGTCTACCTCTTTGCTGGATGCCTTAATTTCTTCTTACCTTCTTCCTGTCTTTCCCAAATCTTCACCAGATTGTCTTCTACTTTTGTGTACATGTGCCCAAACCACCATAATCTGTTCTCTTTAAGCATTTCTGCAACTGAAGCTACTTTGACTTCTGCTCTTATGTTCTCATTTTAATATCTGTCCCACAGTGTGCACCCTACCACCCTTCTCAGGCACTTCATTTCCATTACCTCTAGCTTTCTCATCTGCTCCATATTTACTGCCCAGGATTCTATACCATACAGTAGTACTGGTCATAACACTGTTTTGTACACCTTACTTTTCAGCTACTTTGGCATCCTTCTGTCATAGACTACACCTGACACTCTAAGCCATTTAGCTGCAGCCCTCTAATTCTAGCTTTGATCTCTTCATTCAGACTTCCCAGCTTGTCTACCACATCCCCAGATACTTGAAGCTATTAACTTGTTCCACTATCTTCCATTCTACCTCTAAGCTTCTTCTGGTTTCCCCAAGTTTATGCCATTAGCACTATCTTATCTGTACATAGTTTCATCCCATGTGCCTTAAGTTTTGCATTCCATTCTTCTAACCTTTGCTGAAGTTCTTGCTATGAGTCTGTAATGCAACATCATCTGCATACAACAACTTTGTTAATCTGTCCCATCAAACCTGTTTGCTTATGTAATCCATCACTAGTATGAACAGCGGTGGGCTCAGAACCAAATCCTGGTGCATACCCACTCCCACTAGGAACCCATCTGTCCAACTTAACACAGTTCATACTTGAGTCATTGGGTCTTTGTACATAGCCTGCATTAATTGTTTCAGTCTTTCTGGGACTTCTAACCACCACAGTGCTGCCCAAACCAGCTTTATTGAGACCTTGTCATATGCTTTCTCCAAACATAAGAATGCCCATTTGGACTCTTTCCTCATCTCTAGCTTCATCTCAAATATCAGTCTCATTGCAAACATCAGGTCAGTTGTATTGCATCCTGACCTGAATCAGAACTATTCATTACCCATCTTACTTTCTGCTATTCTGTGTATCCATTTATCAATGATCCTATCCAGAACATTCATGCAATGTGACAGGAGTCTCATACCTTTGTATTGCTCACAGCTGTGGATGTCTCCTCTGTTCTTGCGCACTGTCATGAGTATGATTGTTCTCTAGTCACCTAGGATACTTCTTTCTCTCCACACTGGCATGAATAGCTTCAGGAGCCATTTCTCTCCTATCTCAACCAGCATCTTTATCATATCTGTCGTGACCTCATCTGAGTCTGCTGATTTCCCTGGTTTTATTTTCCTAAGTGCTATTCTTACCTTTTCTAGGGTGGGGTCCTCTTCTTTTCTCATCATAGGCTGTGTACAGGTTTTGCGGGGTTTTCTTCGTTCAGAAGCTGGTGGACATACTCCTTCTATCTGCCTTTGAAGTCTGTTTATAGGTTGTTGCTGGCATCCATTTTAAAGGGTGTCTGACTATCTTCTTTATCTTTCTGTCTTTGTCTTGCAACCTGATACAGTTTCTTTGTGCTACCTACTAAGTCACTTTCCAGAAGATGGCAGAGTGCCTGTGATGCCCTGTTCTTTGCTATTGCAACTCCTTTTTTAGTGTCTTAGCTTCTTTGTCAGCCAACCAGTATTCCTTCCTAGCCTGGTCTGTCTTTTCTGACACTCCTTTTTTCCAGTGATAACTTCCTGGACTTCTGCATTCCACCATCATCTTTCCTGCTATACCTTATTTCCATACCTGGCTCAGCCACATATCTGTTCTGTAGTACTTGCACATACTGTTTTGAGAGGCTGCCATTCTTCTTCAATGACATCCATTTCCTCCTCTTTTCGGGGTGCTAGAGCTCTGAGTAATTCCTTGAACTGTTGCATTTTCTCTACGGTCAACTTCCAGGTCTTCAAACTGGTCTCTGTTGACCTAAGAGACTTCTATGACCATTGCATCCAGATGATTCCAGCAACCAGTGGTTTATGGTGTGAACTGATTGTTTCACTGGGAATAACTTTCCTGTTACTGATTATATCCCTTATGCCCTTTATTTACTAGGAGGAATTCCACCTGAGTTGCACGTTGGCCACTCTTTTATGTGGTCTTGTGACTTTCTCTCTTTCTGAGCCATGTTAGCTACTATCAAGCCATTTTCCAGACAGAAGTTGAGAATGGCATCTACTTTTTTATTCCTTTTGCCACACCCATGTAGACCTAGGCAGTCCTCATATGCTATTCTGTCTGTCCCTATTATCAACACCAATTCCTGTTGTCCTGCTTTATTTAATAGGTCCTGCAACTACCGTCTGAATGCTCTCTTTTCCTCACTATTGCAACCCTTCTGTGGGGCATAAGCCGAGATTATTAATGCTGTCCTATCATTACACTGGAGTTTGATTGCCATGAGTCTGTCACAAACTCTGATGATATCCTCACTGTTTTCTGAAGTCTTTATCTCTCTCTCACCATAATTCCCACACCATTTCTAGTCTGTCCTACTCCTGAGTAGTAGACTCTGGATCCCAAGCCAAGTATCTTTGCGGCATTGCCCTTCCATCTTGTATCTTGGATGCATAGGATATCCAGCCTCCCTCGTACCATCATGTCATCCACTTTCAAGATCTGTCCTGTCAGTGAGCCTACATGAGCGTAGCAATTCTTAGTTCATGTATGCTTGGCAGGGTTAATTGGTTTTACGTCCAGCTTCCATTCAACAGAGTTATCCCAGGCAACTCAGGCTGGGCAACTATGCACCCACCAGACAGTAGCTTATTCAACAAGGTCTGGCACACACTGGCCAACTTCCTAATTCTTCTGCTAACTCAATAACAGAATAATCAAAACCAACCTTGGATGCTTTTCTGAAATCAGCGTGTCTGTCTTTCTTTTGCTAAGTTTTCGCTCTTTTTCCTTATTTTACCACTTACCCCAAAAACTATATTCATCTTAATGACATATTTCTTTCATTTTATACATCTTGAAATAGTTTTGCTATACTCCTGATTACCGAGTCTGTATAACTTTGTATTGCTACTTAATGCCTTGTAATAATCCTGTAACATTGCTGTTTAATGCTAATTTATAATGAAAGTTGTATAATATGTTGGAGCTTTTCTCCCCGTCCTCCACTGAAAAGGGCTCTTCAGCTCAGTCAGACAATCCCGGTCAACAAATGTAAAATAAATAAAATAAAATTAATCCCCCGGATTCATGAAGCTCGGCGCAAGGCCGGTGTAAGGCTTGTGCCGGCAGTGCAGTGTATAATCGGCGTAGCAGCGCCACATGCATAGTAATGAGTGCGCGCCGCAACCACAAACACGTGCAGAGGGCACGTGCGCGAGCCCAAGTAGGATGCGCCCGTAGGCGTGGCCAAGCCGGCAGGCAAGGAGCAACCTAAAGTGCTGACTGTCACAGTCCGCCTGCAATAGTAACCGCACCAGCCAGTGTCTGTGGATAATGAAACGTACTCAGAGTATGCAACATAGTACCCATTCACACAAAACAGAGAACCAAACATTAACCCACGAAGTCCAAATTGTACCCGTCTAAGGAACAAAGGATACGCGTAATACCGTGTCCGTCACGCAATGCACTGTCAGTGGGCATACCCAGTGAAGGTGTACCGCAGCATGTCAGCGCGCCGCTCCTACACACAAGTAGCCCCATGGGCATGGTCACCAGCAGTAGTGAGAGTACACAGCCGGGCAGCCGTGTCTATATAACAACCAGAAGGAAACCAGATACCCTAAACACAGACAAACATGTGCATAGCAACATGTACTACACCCAGCAACGTGCCCGTCACATACACATAGGACGGCGTATGCCGAAGCGTAATATCCAGAAGCAGAACCCATGCATGCAAATGTAATACACAACAGTCCCGTCATAGCATGTAACCTGCACCCATGTACGACCGTGCACCCAACCCAGCTAGCAGCCTTGCGCAGCTGCACACCTACACACAGTGGGTATACCTCAAATGTAGTATGAAGTATTGTCCTAGGCAGTGCCACGCGGGCAAATATGTACCCCACATGTGAACATCCCAGCTCAGGTACTGATATCCAAATGGCTGCATGTGAATGTGTTGGCAGAATGAGTACATCCCACATGTGGTATGGACCTGTCCAAACCCCATAGGCGTTCACACGCCACGGTGTCCATAACTGTACACATCTGGACAAAGCAGTATGTTCAGCCACCGTACTGATGATTAGCAATGCAGACATGTCAAACACAACACATAGGGTGGAATATCTGCCCACCAAGCAGGACACCCCAACAGGGTGCCACATGCACAGAAGGTGAAGGTGGGACATCACACATAGAGAATAGTGGTGCCGGATGGCCAAACACCTATGGCCAATGCAAAGGATGGAATAACATGTATATGCCTGGATGAATGGGTATGTCATATCATGGGAATAGGCTAAGTTATCCAACATAATAGCCATGCGTACCAGATACAAACTGCCAGTAACATGCAGTAGTAATGCAGGAAGGCATACACGACTGTGGGAATATCACAGGACATATGGCATGTGCCAAGTGTTGACGCATGACACAAATGTCCAGGATGGGGCTTCATGCAAAGAGGAACATGTGCCAACCCCACCCCCCACAGATGTATCGGCAGTGGAAACACAACCCAAACACACACCAACACCACCGTCCATCCCACGATAGCAACGGAGGCTGGTCAAAGACCACCATGATGTGTGCACAAACAGGGACATGTGTAACTGTTTCCCTGACAACCCCCCACAGGCCAACGAATAATAGTATGGACATATGCATGTAATGCTGTGAAGGATGTGTGGTAGTCCTCAGTATCACAGAGGTAGGTACACAGATACACTGTAATCAACCGTGACATATGTGCACTGTACACAGCATACCTGCAGGTAATACATAGTTCAATCATGTGCCACAGAAATATCCACATACGAATGAGGACAGGGGATAGACAAGTGTGAATGGGACAAACTATGAACATAGGTTCATAGGTTCATAGGTTCATAGTAGGCTATCCGCCCAAGGGCAGCTATAAGCCTAGCCCATAGTTATGTTGCCTTTGCCACCCCTTCAGTTTGAAGAAAACTATGCCTATTATATTGCTGTACCTCTGTCAAGCAGTGTCACTGAAGTAATCCCTGGGATATATCTGCAATCTCCCATCCATTGGTCAAGATTCCCCTCCAACAAGGCCAGTGAGGTGCTCTGCCTCACATGTACTGGGATGTTGTTCCACAGCATAGTGAGTGCCTGGGTGATGAATCTGTCCCTCCAGCACATTCTATTAATGACCATGTCAAGGTTTACGTCACCTGCCCTTGTGGTTCCGAGGGATCTAGATTCATTAGGTGAAGCATAGTCATCAAATCTGGGTTTGACATGGCCTTGTATGTCAGGCACAGGTCACCTCTGAGCAAGTGGTATGTGACTGAATAGAGCAGGAGTCCTTTCAGTCGGGCAGCATAACACATATTCCTGAGACTCTGCATCCGTTTGTCGATGAACTGTTGGGGCCTTTCCAGCTGCAGCAGGTGTCGGGTCAGATACAGTCCGAACGGGGCATTGTACTCAATCATAGGTCTAATGAGTGATGAGTACAAGGGGACGATGACCTCCCCTGATCTAGATGTGAATCCCTGCATGATCAGGTGGGCAATGTAGAAGGTCTACCTAACTACGTTAGCAACGTGTGTGTCAAACGAACGGTTACTGACAACCTGGGTCCCCAGATCCCTGGTAACTCCCCCTGTGCTCAGTGAATTGCCACCTATATGGTAGCTAGGGGTAACCTTGTTCTTCCTGAAGGGTATGACTATGCATTTCCCGGCATTTAGCTGTAGGCCATGTCTCTGGCACCAGATATCCATATCTCTGAGGCCCTTCTGAAGGATATCTGTGTCAGATGTGTGTCCGACTATGGCACCCAGTTCGCAGTCATCTGCAAACATTGTCAGCCATAACCCCCCTGTGTTTGCTTGTACTATGTAAATGTAGATGCCGAACAAGAATGGACCCAGGACTGAGCCCCGTGGGACACCACCTGTGACCGGCTGTGAGTCTGACATGGTGCCAGCAACTATGACCGTGTGGGTTCTGTCACTTAGACAGTTTGCAACCCATCTTGCGATGTATGGGTTTACATTCAAGCCGATGAGTTTATCAATGATACCTGAGGGGGGTATTGTGTTGAAGGCCTTTGCCAGGTCGAGGCAGGCTGTATGGACTGCTTGACCCTCATCAATGGCCTTGGTGACTGTTCCTAAAACATCAACCAAGTTTAAAAGGCATGATCTGCCTTTGACCAAGCCAAACTGTGTTGGATACAACGTATGCAAGTCCCCTATGTCTTTATCTATGAGTTCCATTATGATCCTTCTCCATGGCTTTGCAGATAAGGCTTGTCAAGCTAATGGGATGGTAATTACCAGGGTTAGTGGAGGCACTGCCCTTGTAAAGTGGGACTACAGTCACCTCGCGCCACTACTTGGGTACGTTACCTGAGGTGAGGCTAAGATTAAACAGCTGTCTTAACTGTGGGTTTAATTCCTCATTGTGTTCATGGAGTACACAGTTGGGACACCATCTGGTCCCATGGATGCTGTGTTTACTGCCTTGGAGAGAGCATTTCCCACCTGTGCGTTACAGATGTTCTGGGGGCCACAATCCTCTGGTACAGATATCTCTCCATGTGTGGGGGAGGGGGGGGAGTTTGCACCGAACCTGTCAGTCAGTATGTTGGCAATGTGTGTAGGTTCAGTAATCCTCACATCATTCTGAACCTAGTCTGAGCATATCTGGGAGTGTCCTCCCAGGTGTCCAACATAGCTAAAGAAGGCCTTATGATTGTCTGTCGAGTCCTTGGTGATTTATCTGTCGAATTTGCCCTGGATGATTTCATGAGAGCTTGTAGTTCTTCACACATAATGAGCAAGGGTGTCTTACCCTACAAGGATTCTGCTCTATCTTGTAGTAGCTACCTCCTTTCGTTGTAGAGCTTGTTTATGGCTGGGGTCCACCAGACTGGATGCTTGTCTTTGGTACAAAGAGTCTTAGTTTTGTATGGGATTGCCTGATCCATGCAGTCCTGTAGGTGCTGGTAGAAGGCATATGTAAGTGATGCAGCGGTTTGAGTAATGTTTACCACTGGCTCAGGGGCCTTAAAGGAGACCACACTAGTGTTTAGAAGTGTGAAGTCGGCTTCTGAGAAAGGCATATGTATGGTAACCGGCACCACCCACAGCATTGTATGCCAATAGCAGAAGCTATTGTATGTTGTCCTAACACACGTGTCCGTACACATGGAACATCATAGCAATAAACCATGCCTGGATGTGGGTAATGCTAGATATACCCACGGCAGACGTGGTGCGTTCCCGAGGCTGACGCCCGAGGGACCACACACATAGCCGGCCTTAGGCATAGGCCAACTAGGCAGCCGCCTAGGGCGCCGCTCTACTAGGGGCACTTTTCCAGCCTTCATTTGGTGTAGGTAGAACAGGATGGGGGTATTGAGTGATGTGGTTGGGGCACCATGGAGTCCTTGTGCCTAGGGCACCACTTGACCTAAGGCCACTCTTACAGCAGTACCCACACCCAGACGCGGGTCAATGCTAGTATGCCATATCATCTATGGAAAGAAACCATATATTCCCAGACATAATGGCACAGCATAATGCCTGTCCGCCACCCAAAGCAGACATACGGCACCCGCGGTGGTGCGGACATACTGCGCGAGATGCCCGTTACCAATGTCGACACTGTCTCACTATGTGAAACAAAGTCAACATAGCGATTCAATACTAAACAGCGATGGAGAGCCCGATGTCCCCGTTGCTGAGCTGTACAACCTGTTCCGCCATGTTAAATGTGTGTAGCAGAGCGGGACTGCCCCAAACTAAGCAACGGACATGTCCGTGGCTCAGTGAAAGCTGTCACGCAATGTTAGACCCATGTAATATAGCGAGACAGGTTATAAATACCGAGGTTTAGTAACGGAAATAGGTCCGTTCGACCAGACCGTGTGCAATTACTATAACAAGATCTACAACGGGCACGCCGGCCAAACAGCGCACATGGTTAGGAATAATGGGGGGGGGGATATGGTATCATAGACATGGACAAACCGTGCCCATGTGACTCATCTGACATTCGTACACGGTCAGGGCAATTCCGTACACTAGGTGGACAAGACCAAACCCAAAGCACCACAGGAACACCCTGACAATCGAAGGCCTGTATGCGTAGGGGATATAAGCCCCTGTGATCTGAATATCCCTGCGGTCACGACATATGCATCCTGGGCCATGAGCGGGAGGGAATAAGGAATGTTTAACATGTAGTACCGCACCTTTCCCAGCAGGCGAATGGATGCCTGTGACGTACGTGAGTGCAGGGGGGGGATATGTAAATTTAGCTAAGTACCATGGGTATGCATATAAATGAGACTGAACAGCTAACGTGTAATGGTCACAGTAACCGGCAAATGTGAATGCAGTCCCATTTGAATTACGACTATAGAACATATAAATGTGAACGTGTGCGTAATGCGTCCATGCCGCAAAAACTGTTACATGTGTAAAGGTGAAAGTGCGTTCCGCACACGTCCGTCAACCGGATCAGAGATATGTTACTGGAACAGTCACAACTAACACAGACCACGTAACCACACAGACCCAGTAAACATATGTAACCAGAATACGGATATGCATGTGCGCCTGCGCGTAACCCACAATTAGGAAATGCAAGTGTGCGTGTGTGATCCGCTCACAGCAGGGAATGTTAAGGCTGTGTCCTCCACGTCAATCATACATGTCTCAAAACTGTCAGCCTCTGAAAGTATGGAATCGGGCAATGGCATGTAAAGTACCGTTAGAAATAGTGAGAAACACACGCTATGTGATAAGACAAACATAGAATGTGGATAGAATAACGTGTGTGTTAGTAATATGGATTGATGACGGTTATGCATCTGTAACCCGACCCACTTGTCAGAAGGTGCCCCCGTACGAAATGTGTTCAGTTGGCTCACACCTGTTGACCGGGCTAGGCTAGCTGGATATATGTCCAGTGTCAGCAGAGGCCCGTGGAGAAATGCTCCACACACAATAATAGCACAACATACCAAAATACTCATATATGTAACCAAAAAAGAACAACAATAGAAAGTGTCCCGAAAGAACTGGTTACACACAGATCCCAGATGACAGAGAAATATATGGCCAGTGGAAGCACGTCACAATTACGGGATCAGGTCCCTATAGAAGCAAGAAGGTCTCACATGACACGCCAGCGAAATGCCAGATAGACACAAGTCAATGTAACACACAGCAAGATTAAGGGCCAACCAGCCGTACACCATGCCAGAACCTGTACAGTGGAAAGGTATGGCATGGTAATTGATGTGTGTACACAGGTAATCCACAGACAGTAACAAAGCAAGGTATGAAATGAGGGGTTCACATGTATATATCTACACACAGCAGTCCGACGGCCCGTATATATGACGCATGGACATAGATTTGTCACCTGAAAACAAGATGTAAACAACTACAGTTTATTCCATATCATATTGATATAGCTATAATACAGTCATATTCATATTTAACATCGTGACCCTTATTTACATTCATAGTTATACAAAATATGCATTTAATTGTACTTATTTATTCCATGATTTGGAATCTTAATGCAACAATTATACACATTGATATACAAATATCATTATCAACACACTACATTCTAAGGTTTACTCACAACAATTGTCAACTATGTTTCAATATACTGATTGCATTGACCAATATTGTATTTATATTAACACATTGTTCTTGTATTATTGTTTCCATTAAGTAATGTATTCAACACCGATTTGTATATGTCACTTTATCATCAAGACTTGGAGCACTGTCCACTTAACTATGAGCAAGTTTATTAATTAGTTGACTTTAAACTGACTCTGAAGGAAGTATATAAGGGACGACTATCTAATGTATTTCAGATCCGACGATGCCCCATGTTAGTGGGTGAAAGAGCTCAGTATCGTTTGACTGTGGAGTGTATTGTTTTGTCATCGCCTGTCTTGGCATGGTTTATGTTCAACAATGTCTTTTATGAAGATGACCAGGACTCAAGGTTTGCTGTATTTCCGCTTACTGGCACATGGATATAGATAGGCCAAGTAATACATAATATGGGTAGTCAAACAGACATCCGCGATTGGGGAACATACAGCAGCAGTCCAAAACACTGGCCAGATGGTGACAGTCCAACAAGTTCTACACTTTACATATGCACATTGGTGTCCATTGTAGGACTCCAAAAATTGATCCGTTCGCAATATCAACCAGCTGCGATCGACCCAGAAGAAATGACAGCCGTGACTACGGCACAGCAAGACATATGCACCACCAGCGTGTTTAAGGTTGATGACAAGTGTCCATGAAATGCAGGACATATGAGCAGAAATCCCCAGATTGTCGAGTCCATAGAATTGCGTCCACATCCCAGTCCCGCACACATGAAGGATGTGTAATGTGTACCGTCGAGGGTTGCAGCCATGGGATCCTGGGTATGCAGAAATGGGGCTCGGTGTTGTTTGGCAGATAATCCGTTGTCCCGCCCAGTGGGAGGGATGTGGGTATAGCACATGCCTTACTCCCCACTAATGATGCAAAGCATCCACCGGATAATGCTAAAAGCAGGTGTGAAATGTGTACAGCCCTATATCAGTGTCCAGTAGGCAATTCCCATGAATGGACAAGCGGACGACCAAGATGGCACCCATAACTGGAAACCTGGTGGAATTACACAGCTGCAGTAAGGCATAGCACAGGAAATACAGATAGGGACTACATTAGACATTCCCCATACAAAGTCAGACCGCCGTGCAAATACCGGCGTACACAGCTCTCAATCTGCCATTACCAAAATGGGGATCACTCGCTTCCATAATGCGGAACAAATGGGCGACCTGTGGAACACATACTAATGGCACACTAACAACTTCAACTAGGAAGGTCATAGGATGGTTAAACTATGGTGTCCCCACTTATAAAGAAGATCCTTTAATGAATTAATATGATTAATGTCAATTGACCATGGAATACACCTAATCAACATAAAATAACCGCTGGCACCTTATGGCACACAATCCAAAAACACATAGGTAGATGAAACAGTCAATGTAGAAATTGTCCAGGACAGTGCCCAAATGGTATAAAAAGGTTCCTTTATAGACAAGTAAGCGCTTTCACCCGTAGGCTCCGTCAGACTTACACATAACATAAAAGCATCCAGGCTTTAAATATCCCTCCTTACACTTTCATTGGTCAATTTCTCATCAAACAATGAACAATTAACCCCAGCATATAAAGCGCAGATGCAATGTTAACTACACACACATATATTAACATCTTCAAAAACATCCCATTAAAACATGTATTATATGATATTGTACTATGCCTAATACTCATCAATCAAAAATCTAACAATATATATAGAAAATGTATATTATATCAATGTAATACAGTGGTAAACAACGGAAAGAGTGGACTAATGGGTGTTAAATGTATAGCTGTACCTAAACTACATTCCTGTTATTTGGGTTTAAGCCACCTGCTTCCCAAAAGAGGCTCAATCTGTGCTACATCATTCAGCCCTGGTGTGTGGTCAACTCTCCACCTAATAATCCATCTCAATCCGCATTATAAAGTATAGTTGATAAGGTCCCCCCCCTGGTATTAAAATCTAGCCTTTGTAAAACACTGAATGTAAAAGTATGCCTCGTGATGTGCTCATAGCCGGCCGTAGGCATAGGCCAATCCGGCGGCTGCCTAGGGCGCCGCACTAGCAGGGCCACCTTTCTAGTAGGTATGTCATGTAGGTACACCAGGCTGGGGGCACCATGTGTTGTGGTGGTGGGCGCCATGGAGCCCTATCGCCTAGGGCAGTGGTTGATCTAAGGCCGCTGCCGTAGGAGGGGTAGTACAGTCTGCAGGTATGTGCTGAAGTGCACATGAAACAGCGGTCTACAAGGATTACCCATAGTGGCGACACCTGCACAGACGGCTATAGCGGGACATACACACGACCATGCATACAGCTCAGATAGACATACACACACCATAAACAGGCAATTACACACAAGGTTTATGGCGTGTACGGGTACAGTGTCAGTACAGCAAGGATAGCTGTCTGCCACGATATCCAGCAGATGTCTCTAGGGCGTGCTGGAATACGGACATTGCATGGACAATGAGTGGATATGCATCGTACCACAGCTCTATGTGTCAGCCGTGCAAATATGCGATACATGGGACAGACAGCTGTCCATGCAAGAGCAGCGCTATGGGCACAACATAAGTATGTATATATACATCGAGAGAGATACAGACGGACACATGTGGCAAGGCAGGGAGTGTAACATACACAGCACCACCCCACCACACCACAGCAGGGCACACGTGATGAACACGCTACGGAGGTCGCCAACCACAGCAGGCACACAGGCAGTCCACGAGCTGTGTCTCACCATCCACAAACACAGAGATGGCGGCAGGATATAAGTGTTCAGCGGAAACTCTAAAGCCAAAACCTATGAACCCATGCGGCTGTGAGCATAGACACACACACACAGCTGGCAGGCATGGGGATTGTCCTTACCCCCACCTACCCAACCGCACAACAGTATGACACAGGTATGGAACGCGCTACGTGGACCACTGAACACAGCACCGTCAGAGGCACACGTCTAGGTGGGTGACAACATCCGTAAAGGAATAGATGCCGATAGCCAAGGTATGTGTTGCGAAGCATCTAAAATAACTACTCTCTACAGGGGCAGCTGTAAACACACACACATCCCACACACACATGGGGAAGGGCCGGGAGTCGAACCTACGCCTACCTACATGAACACACTACAGCATGATGCATTTACAGAACGCGCTACCGAGATTACTGAGCACAGTGCTGTCAGAGGCATACCTCTAGGTGGGTGACATAATCCGTAAAGGAATAGCTGACAATAGCCAAGGTGTGTGTTGCGAAGCATCTAAAAGCATGACCATCTGCAGAGGCAGCTGGAAACACACACACACACACACACACACACACACACACACACGGGGAAGGGCCGGGAGTTGAACTTACACCTACCTACATGAACACACTACAGCATGATGCATTTACAGAATGCGCTACCGGGATTACTGAGCACAGCACTGTCAGAGGCATACTTCTAGGTGGGTGACATCATCCGTAAAGGAATAGATGCCAATAGCCAAGGTATGTGTTGAGAAGCGACTAAAGGAACTACTCTCACCAAGGGCATCTGGAAACACACACACACACACACACACACACCTCACACACACACGGGGAAGGGCCGGGAGTCGAACCTACGCCTACCTACATGAACACACTACAGCATGATGCATTTGCAGAACGCGCTACCGAGATTACTGAGCACAGTGCTGTCAGAGGCATACCTCTAGGCGGGTGACATCATCCGTAAAGGAATAGCTGACAATAGCCAAGGTGTGTGTTGCGAAACATCTAAAAGCATGACCATCTGCAGAGGTAGCTGGAAACACACACACACACACACACACATACACACACCTCACACACACACGGGGAAGGGCCGGGAGTTGAACTTACACCTACCTACATGAACACACTACAGCATGATGCATTTACAGAACGCACTACCGGGATTACTGAGCACAGCGCTGTCAGAGGCATACTTCTAGGCGGGTGACATCATCCGTAAAGGAATAGATGCCAATAGCCAAAGTATGTGTTGAGAAGCGACTAAAGGAACTACTCTCACCAAGGGCATCTGGAAACACACACACACCTCACACACACACGGGGAAGGGCTGGGAGTCGAACCTACGCCTACCTACATGAACACACTACAGCATGATGCATTTACAGAACGCGCTACCGAGATTACTGAGCACAGTGCTGTCAGAGGCATACTTCTAGGTGGGTGACATCATCCGTAAAGGAATAGCTGACAATAGCCAAGGTGTGTGTTGCGGCCGTCTAAAAGCATGACCATCTGCAGAGGCAGCTGGAAACACACACACACACACACACACACACACACACACACACACACACACACACACACACACACACACACACGGGGAAGGGCCAGGAGTTGAACTTATACCTACCTACATGAACACACTACAGCATGATGCATTTACAGAACGCACTACCGGGATAATTGAGCACAGCGCTGTCAGAGGCATACTTCTAGGCGGGTGACATCATCCGTAAAGGAATAGATGCCAATAGCCAAGGTATGTGTTGAGAAGCGACTAAAGGAACTACTCTCACCAAGGGCATCTGGAAACACACACACACACACACACCTCACATACACATGGGGAAGGGCTGGGAGTCGAACCTACGCCTATCTACATGAACACACTACAGCATGATGCATTTACAGAACGCGCTACCGAGATTACTGAGCACAGCGCTGTCAGAGGCATACTTCTAGGCGGGTGACATCATCCGTAAAGGAATAGCTGACAATAGCCAAGGTGTGTGTTGCGAAGCATCTAAAAGCATGACCATCTGCAGAGGCAGCTGGAAACACACACACACACACACACACACACACACCTCACATGGGGAAGGGCCTGGAGTTGAACCTACGCCTACCTACATGAACACACTACAGCATGATGCATTTACAGAACGTGCTACCGAGATTACTGAGCACAGCACTGTCAGGAGGCATACCCCTAGGTGGGTGATATCATCTGCAGAGGCAAGGCAGCCGATAGGGAATGAAGACAGAGTGCGCAGTCACACAGCATGTTACCATCCCAAGGTGGGCGTAAAGTAACACGGTAGTGCTGCACTCGGGAATACCAACTAACTACGGAGCACAACATTACGACATGGATATGGGATGCACCACAGACAGTATACCCTATGAGAGGGCATCCGGCATGCACGATGTAGGCAGCCATTGTGGCATACCAACCACATATGACTCATCTGGACGGTCACCATGGCTATGCAGGATGTCATTGGCCATGGCTACATGCCTAGTAGCAGACATCGGTCCCGACTGTAGTGTGTACCCCTGAATGGTGTACTGGCCATGCCCTCACACCTAGCGGTCGCGAAGGGATAACATACATGCACACAGGGTATCATCACAGACGGGCGCAGTGTGCACTGTACTGTGTGCCCATCTACACATCTGCTTACTGGGCATGCTCAGACACTTAGAATCTGCACAGTGCAGACATGCATACACATGGGGTGAAATCTTGGAAGGCAGATTGTGGACCGTAGTGTGTGTCCACCCACACAACAGCAACCCGGCCATGCCACAGACGTGGCGGTTGCGAAGGGGAAACAGACATGCACACGGGGTATCAACACAGACGGGCGTGGTGTGCACTGTACTGTGTGTCCATCTACACATCTGCTTACTGGGCATGCTCAGACACTTAGAATCTGCACAGTGCAGACATGCATACACATGGGGTGAAATCTTGGAAGGCAGATTGTGGACCATAGTGTGTGTCCACCCACACAACAGCAACCCGGCCATGCCACAGACGTGGCGGTTGCGAAGGGGAAACAGACATGCACACGGGGTATCAACGCAGACGGGCGCAGTGTGCACTGTACTGTGTGTCCATCTACACAGCTGTTTACTGGGCATGCTCAGACACTTAGAATCTGCACAGTGCGGACATGCATACACATGGGATGAAATCATGGAAGGCAGAATGTGGACCGTCGTGTGTGTCCACCCACACAACAGCAACCCGGGCATGCTCACACACTTAGTATGTGCTATGCGCCGTCCGGCATGCAGACGGAGTGCGCACACTGCAAGTCACGGCCAGGTATACCCGGACACACGCACAGGGTGGACACACATGCAGTTACACGTACACACACAGATGACAGCACAGGTGTCACGGGTGCAGGCTGAACATGTACACACTGCAGTGAACACTGTAGCTGCCATGCCAGCACCATGTCGTCGGTGCAGCAGTATGCCTCATGGTCCAGCAACAGCATGTGACATATGTCCACAAGTCTATGTGGTGGTGTACGTCTGTCATGCAGAATACACATGTACTATCAATGATCCCACAGGTGTGATGTAGTCCACCCATATCGGTATACATGGACAGGCGTGCTCCACACATACCACGGGCCTAACACAGATATGATACACGACTGCAGCTGTACCACAGTGAAACAAAGTCCGGATATGTCATATATGTGATTGCCTGGCTGTGTGCATGGACTGCACACAGGACACATACGAAGCCTGTGATGTACCACATGCATAACACTGGCATACGCGGTAATACACACACGAATGGAAGGTGGACACATGTCTGTGGTATGCACCCCCTACAGGGTGTAGCGGTGTTGACTGGGACACATACCCTTGTACAGTTTGCCTGTGACAGCTGTGATACCATACCACAGTCCATGTTCCATGTATGTCGACACACATGTCACAACATAGCAATGCATACACACATGGCAACAGGGGATATATGTGACACATGTACTGTGCACGGTGCAGCCATGCATGAGCTGTGTCCAATGTCCATAACACAGTTGCAACCCCCTACCACATGCATACCCATCATGGGGGCCATCATATGATGGCATAGTAACAGCACCGGGGGGGGGTTTAAAAAGT
>NC_056727.1:32304870-32334447 GCF_019279795.1 Protopterus annectens | reverse complement strand
AAATGTTTCTTTTGGCAGGTGTGGTTGGTGTGAGCCATGTACATAGCTATACAGTGGGGAGTACAGGCACTGTGCCACTGCATGGCAGCAGGACACAGGTATGTTTCTGTGTGATGCATACCATGGACGCATTGCATTGCCATGTCTGCAACACAGTCATGCTGTTCCACAGCACGTATATGGTAGACATTGGTGGCACCTCCAGTGGCTGCAGACAGGCATTCCGGTTGTCTGGTGTACCACATCAAATGTACAGGTGGTCCACTACAGCTATTATCGCACTGTGTGTGGACAATGTGCAACGGTGTCTATCCACTCCAGATGTACTGTGTGGCAACATGCCTGTAGGTATCACCCATGGCCATGTTTGACTGGGTCATGAACAATTGTGTGTGATGGGCATCGTGTACCCATCCCTGTGGAGGCCCATGTGACATACACCCATACAAGTCTGAGGTGTCACAATCCAGAGGGCTATGCAGACAGTGTGGATGTCTGCTATGTCAGGCGTAGGTCATGTCATGGTGTGACAATATTGCAGACAGAACACCACGTGTGTGGGACATGTCATGTGCCATGTCACAACATGTGCACACAATGCAGGGGCATATGTCACATTGGTAACACCTATGTGCTGGCCAGATCACAGCTCACTATGTGGTACTGTGTGCGTACCACAAATGGCATTCCAATGCATACTACATATGCAGCCATTGTAGAACACCTCCACCATTGTATGCATAGCTGACTGCACATATCACACCGACGGGTTCTGTGGTTTCATGCCGGTGTATACTAATGGTTGTATCTACTGTACATGGGTGGCGTGTGTGTCAGGTGGTGCAACCTGTATACCATGACTGGAGCGGAACCCAGGTGTGCATGTCATACCTGGCCACATGGTGAATATCTATACACCATAACATGCCTGGTACTAACAACAGTCTCACCTGCAACGGACCCATGGCTGTGCGACATGCCAGAGGTACCTGTATAGGGGCGACACAACAGTATAAACATTATCCATGACTGTAGCCAGAGTAAGCACTGTGCATGTTACATCATGTACCTGTATGGTAGCATGTGTTATGCACATGTCTGCAAACACAACGTAGCATACTGTAGTATGCGGCTTGTGTGGCCATATATCTGGCATGTGTTGGTACATTACGTGGTGTACTGTGACACCCACACCTACGTCAGTTATCATACACATATGCAAGACTGACTTACCAGGCAGCTCCAGGCTCGTTGGTTGGGAGACATCCACCTCCACGATGGCAGCGAGTGTTTCTGCATGATGTTCCCTGGATGTCCCCAGACTGGCCAGGAGCTCCTCCGTGTGTGTGAGTGGGTGCTGGGTTGGTGGCCCACCACCTGTTCCACCTTGTTCTCTGGCGATTGCGGTGGCACGCTGTTTCACGTGCCATATTAGGTCCGTGCAGTGTCGGCATATCTGCTGGTAGGTGCGGTTTTTGCCACCCTTGTCATTCACCCTCCTGTGCATATCCTGCCACACGTCATCCCGCTGCTGTGCTTGCTGTGGAACACGGCTGAATAGCAGGTCATGGTTGTCATGGAGCAACGGTATGATTACGTCATCCTCCTGGCGGCTGAAGGCTGGCAGCCGTGAACGTGGCATTATCTGTAAGACATAATGATGGTGACAGGTCACATTTACACTGATGTACTGGCATACCGCTGGACATACATTGCTATGACATGTACGACATCTGCACAGTAATCTCTGTGATGCATCATGGCACTAACACAGCTGACATGTTGCTGTCACACCGTTGAGCAGCAGGTATCATATCATATCTGTGTGTCAACTCATCACACTGTACACACACCATGTTGATGGTAACCTGCTGTGGACATGTGTACCTGCCCGCACCTGTGTTCATACCAGTTGGCACGAGTCCCAATGTGCACACAGTTCTACTGTTCACCTGGATGCTGTGTATATGTCACTAGGCATCACGGACACAGCCGTTATGGACGTCAGTGGTGGCACTGCACACATACACGTGGACACCTGTACATGCATGTGTTGTGCCATGTACATCTACACAGCACTGTACAGGTGTTGGACAACCTGCCACGGCTCACCTGTATTGCACATGTGATACACATGGGACATTGTGTAATCATATGACATTAGCAGGGATGGTCATACATAGCATGTGTGCGCACACGTTGTACACGCCAACACACAGCACCTGTGGCACCACAAGGTGCATCAGTGCCACATTACTGCTCTGGACGGTTGATAGTGCAAGTGCCATTTGGCCATCGCACCATGTATGACTGTGATAGCACGTGCAGCCTTGCTGGACAGGGCTGCATGGTATGACAGAGTATGTCACATACATGGCACAGGGATGTGTCCCACCTGGGGGGTACTGATATTGGGAGGGTGGCTGTCCATTCCATATGTCATTGCTATGTGTACATGGACATTACACATGTCTATCATCATGGTGTGTACAATGGCCAACTGCAAGTTAGGCAGCATGCTGCTTGGTGGGGGTGTGTATGGTGCATGCTGGTATCGCACATCCATGCATACACATTACCCCTGACAGGTGCTATGTGCTGTGATATTGTTCAACACAGTGCTGTATGTGCCCACATACTGATATCCCATGCACATGGATGGTAGCCTGGCCTGACATGGGTACCACATATGTCTACATCCAGTGCCTGCTGCCACCGCCATGTCAGCAGGTGCACCACACAGCACCATCCCTCTCACAGGGACCATGGTGTTGGGCACAGCATAGGTATCCATGTATGGGGACAGGGATGTTCACATAGCGGGGGCACTGATGGTATCATCCATTGGACCATACACGTATGACGCACACCTCACACACCCAGCCCATTCAGTATGTTGTTCACAACACTGACACAGCTATACTGCTAGGCCAGGGACATTCCCAGCCGTACATACACAGATGCATGAACATCTGTCTGTGGCATAGGCTACAATGATGGTGGGGTTCAACACATAACGTGTTTGAGTGTGGCTGGTGCAGATGTTCTGTGCACGTGTCTACACGGTAAACCTGTTCTACAGTAGCCAGCAGTGATGTGCTGTGCACATGTCAATGCTGCACATTGTGTTGGTGTCTGTCTGTCAACAGGCCAGTGGTGGAACACACAGGGGTATTAGTGATCAAATATGCATGCCGCCCTGTATAGCTGTACTGCTAATATCTCAGGTGCTAATGTGTCTTGGACATGCACACCTTACCCGGACAGGTGGTAGTGGGTTGCCACCCGTACCCATCTCCTCTTGTGGGTTGCTATGATCCAACACACTCTTTGCATTGTATGTTCAGGCTATGCACCTGTGTGGGACATGTGGGCATGCAATGCACTACTGCGTACCTTTGCACCCATTGCACAACATGTCACACAGGTACACTGGCAGCCATACACTTCACAGCTTGATGACGGTACAACAGGTGTTGTACACATGTAACACATATCCTGTGGGACATGGTCATATGTACAGGCATGTCCAACAGTCATGTACCACTGCTACCCCTATATGATGGATATGCAGTACATGTGGTGGTACAGCAACTGTCACATGTAGTCGTGCACTGCCCCCCTACCTGCATGGTGTGGTACTGCCTGTGGGGGATATGCGTCTGCATCCATGCTGTGCCCATAGCTGACAGTTGTACATCGATATGTGCAACATACCTCATTTGGTGTTCTCATGGGTGCATGTTCAACATGGCTCCGCATTGTTTGTGTCTGTCACACAGTCATTGTTGTACATGGTTTACATGCCAGCCATGGCTTACTGTATGTGATTCCATGTACTTCATTGGGATACCATCATTATATATTATAACAGCGTATTCCAGCCATCACATAGCCTTCCTAGATGACACTGTTAGCCAGCCAGTAGTAGGTGTTCCACCATCTGCACATAGGTCACACAGTACCAGGGCGGCTGACACCCATTCTGGGGACAGGGTGCTGACAGCTGTGGATGGGTGTGATGCTGTCAACAACCATGACTGCACCTGATGGGCACATCTGGATGGGTAATATTCACAACACACACCTACCTTCACGTAGTAACACATCATCTACAACAATGGACATTCCTGCCAGAACAATGTGTGCAGTATGTCTGTATGACCACTGTAGGGACCACTGGTGGCCCCCAGCATGGCAGCCAACAGCACCGGTGTATATCCCGTGGAACCATGGGTTACACCATTCACAATACACCTGTCTCAGATGACCCTGTTGTGGATCACAGTGCAGTTCCACACATCATGTTACACTATGCATCATGCACTGATATGTTGCGGATGTGTGAACAGCTGTGCAACTCAACATATGCACACATGACACATCACCTGGTACAACATATCTCTCATACAACGTGTTATTGTGACCACCCTGTGATGGCATTACACAGGCTACGTGTACTGGGACATGTGATGGCTCACCAGTATATTCACCCTCTGGGTGTGTGTCTAGCCAAGTGTACAGTAGGCAGTGGTCTGAACACAGGGACACTGTACATTGACCTACTGTGTCACTGCAACTGTTGCCTATGCTCATACTGTACTTATACAGGCATGTGGTATCTGACCACTATGACAGTCCTGGTCGACCACACTGCTGTGGCACACATGATCTGCAGCCATCTGCCTGGGGTGTGGAGCACACATGTACATCTTCACATGCTATACTGCCTCTGTGGCGGTGTCACATGACTGTCTCCAGCAGGGCTGTAACAGGCAGGCATGGCATGGGGTCAGGTGGGACAATGCTTGCACCTTCCACTGTGCTGCACACAAGCAAGGCACACACACTAGTGCACCACTCACATTTATCTGCAGTGACTTGGACCTGCCTCCATGCTCTGCGCAGCACACCTGCAAGTACAGATTGTACACGGATCGTACCTCCCAGGCACATACCTGGACTGCAACACACACAGGTGAGGGGATCACACATCACACAGTGTTCTGCACACATCCTGGATATTGGCCAAACACAATGCATCATAGGTGCTCAATGTGCAGATACCCATATTTGTGACTGCTAGACACATTGTAACACGCAACAGAGTTTACATTGTACACCACAGGTTACATGCTGTCTGTGTTGTTATACTGTACATTGGGTCTCGGACAGCTGCCACTGCCATGTGCTGACAGCAACCCACACTTCCCTAGAATGGACACCCATGTACCTACACATGCTTGAGGCATGCACTCCACCGAGCTGGATGACACATTACACAACACATACCATACCTACACTACCCTCAGCATGCACAATACCTCCATGTGTCTGGTGTGTTAAACCTGGGGTTATCCCCCTTTTGGTGGATGAACACATATGCTTCACGGCCCTGCTAGCCACACCCTGGACACACACCCATAGCAGCATACACGGAACATGTGTACTACAGCCAGTACTACTGACATCTGCTGACAGCAGCTGTTGATGGCATGACACCCCGGCAGATGGACAGTGTACATACATATGCTGACACATACCACAGTGCACTTCCATAGCATGTACACAATGGTAGGGACCATGCTATTCCACACAGAGACATGGCGGTACTGACCTTTTCACAGACGCCATGGTGGTGGTCATGTTCCATGCACATCTAATGTATGGGCACATGTGCAGGCTGTTGCACGGTGGTGTATATTGACATGTGTGGGATGCATCACTTGTCAGCCCTGGTGGGTCCTCGTGGTCCGTCACATGCTCCAAGGCTAGCTACCTACACATGACTGCCGCACATTGCAGTGTGGGGCCTCAAGCAGTGTGGTGGTATGTCTGTGTTGTTTGGCTACATCCACATTCAATGTCACATACAATTGTCACCCAGGCATTGCAGACCGTGATAATGTTGGCAACGTGCCAGGCGATGGTGTACTTACCAACAATACACACTCTCACTCACTACAGGGTTGCAATCCATACATGGACATCGTAGTGTCCCTGTGGACACATACATGGTACTGACATGCACACGTTATGTCCTGGGACACTGGCCCGATGTCACCTTCCGATGTCCCTAGCTGTTATGTCCCACCAACCTGTTTGGTATGTGTCTCCACACCAGCCCACTATATTCACTGCTAGCCTGTTGTCAGACATTGTGTACCTTGACCACCGCACAGCCGCATCTATCACACTACCCATGGGTGTCACTGCATTGCACGTGTGGCACTGCATTCGTACACCCATGACTGGACTGTTCTGTATGGCACTGGGGCACATCCTCACAAACGTGCTTCACGCACACATTAAT
Organism: Protopterus annectens; assembly: GCF_019279795.1. Taxonomy (NCBI): domain Eukaryota; kingdom Metazoa; phylum Chordata; order Ceratodontiformes; family Protopteridae; genus Protopterus; species Protopterus annectens. The sequence goes on along the minus strand of NC_056727.1, from coordinate 32,328,134 downwards.
GGCCTACATTCCTTTCCTGGCACCCTTGTTGGGCTTCTGTGTGCCACAGCACGCCACGTACACATGCTGGCCACCTGTCGTACCATTGCATGGGTGGTTGGGGTGGTACAGAGGGCAACAAATCAGACGTTGTCCTCACATTGCCCTTCAGCACCATTCCACGTTCTGGTATTGGCAACGTACACATCCACCTGCACATCATACCCTGTGTCTTAGGATGTTAGGCTATATGATTTCTGGACAGGACACACAGTGGTGCAAGCATATCATACTACCTACTACATGTCAGGTACATATGGCATTACACAGTCCTCACTCATGGGGCCCCTCATGTTCACTATTGGCTTACATACACAACATGCTGTCACAGAGTACTGTCCATGCCTAGATATCCCACATCTACATACCTGGTGCCATTATAGCTCCACCAGCTCATACCGATAACGACCATACGGGTGTCAGTATGGCACATACATCATGTGGGTGTCATGGCATCAGGATGCATGACACATGGTGCATGCACATCACCTTTGCATAGCAACATTCACCCACTGACTATCACATGGATACTGGCCCCGTACATGCATATCACATTGTAAATGGTTGCTGTACACACAAATGCCCCACACGGTCCTGTGGTTACCGTATTCCACTGTGGCATGGATACACTTCTGCAGGGCCACACCTATCTGTACTGTGTGTGATGCTGGTACATAGGTAGCCATTGTACCTGTGGCATACACACATCTACACATGGTCAAGGGTACAATACCACATTCATGGTGTACCTTCCACAACGGCTACGACTTTACATGGCACAGCATTGTAATGCCACAATGTGTACCAGGCTCGGACAGTTTACATATGCGGCAGACAGATGGAAAACACATCTGTACACATCTGCATACCACATACACAGGGGTGTCTTCTGCTCTGACACGGACCATGTCCTCCGCATTACTGATGCATATACTCCTCATACATGACAATTGCAGTGGGCAGTGTGAACGGACTGCTCATGGATATGTGCACACATGCCACACTGCATGGGCTGGGCTTCTGTGTTACTTCCGCAGACACAACACACACCATGCTGTGGAACATAGGTCCTGTGCACATCCCACAGGGACACACAGCGGCACTGTCCATGTGATAGCTCCCTTGCTGTTTGAGTGACACGTAGTCATGGTACCACCACAGCAGCAGTACTGTGTAAACATGCAGTTGACACCCGCCTCTACTGTTCACTGGACACTACCATGGGGAGATGACACTACTGTGTACACTGCACATGTGTTTACACATGGACCTGCCAGACCTCATTGTTGCCCACAATGCACCTGCTACAGATCGTTTGGGCATGGTTACCTGGTGTTCCTTCCATTTCGGATGGCTATGATGCTACTACTCTGTCCCATACCTACAGGCCATATGTATTCTGTTATTGTACATACCAATAGGCAATACCTCCATTATGCATGATATGCCTGTGATACTGTGTATAATGTATGTCATATCCACCATGACAGCTTTACATTACACATAGTTGACATAGTATCCCCTACTGCAAGGCATATGTGCACGTCGGGCGTACATTACGTATGACATCGACGGTATATGCCCATACACATGTGTGCTGTGACAGTATACATACATGTCCTATCCCCTGCTATGGCACTTCCTTGTTGGACATCCACTGCCAGCATCGGCGTGTGGTCTGGCATTGTTCTCTCTTATGCCCCCCTGTGGCAGCCCTTGTGGTGTCTCGGCTGTGTACATGATGTCCCACTGCTGTGCACACGGTGTCCACAGTCGTTGGTATGCTCAGCAGGATAGCACTACATAACCACCTTTCAACACTCTCTGCATTATGGACAAGTATCATTACTTACAAACACCATTCCCATACAGTACTGCTTCGTCGTACACGTCATGCGTTACACACCCGTACATTTTGTGTGTTCTACATACCTTGTCGGTGTTTCGTTCCGTTTTTCGTTCTGTGTATCATTATTCCTATTTATTACTCTTTCCGTTGTACACTGCTGGTTTGGTATGAGCATACGGTTTGAATATCCTGGGAGTCATCCTTATATCCGTCGATACCTGCAACATGTGGGTTCATCCCACCAATTGCTGTTCCTCAGTGTGTAATTGTGCGCATATCACCTGTGCATCTACTCCATTCGGACATTATGCGTCGTAACTGGGGTATGGTTGGATTCCTCACCTGGGCGTTGCCTATTTGCCCTACCTTCATGGAGATGGTCTGTATTGTGTTATGTTATGTGTAACTGCAGCCGCTATGTGTGGTGACAGGTACATTTCGCAGTGGTGTTGGCCATGGATTGTGTGTGTTGGGTATGGTATTAGGTTCGACATGTGGGTGTCCCTGTCCTGACGGCGTCTGTTGATGGCGTTTTGCATTCGGTTGTGTAACATAGCTGTTGTATTCCTTTGAACAACACATGCAAGTATGCATCCGCTGTTGATTGTGTTTCCCACGCGAGATGTATCGGTTATGCAGATGTCATTGACTGCCTGTATGTTTGTGCTGCTATTACGGCTTGTATCCCTTTAATATGTACGATGGGGAATATCGGAGGTTGTAGGTGACGGTTACGGGTTGTGGGCCTTGCATCTCTACATACACGGTATGGTTGTCTGTGTGCTCCATCCCTGCCTGGGGAGTTGACAGTTAATTGTCTGTTGGTCTGGGAGTGTAGGTTATGTTGTTGTCATGTGGTGTTGGTATCGCCTGCGTATGTGCTTCATGCATGTATTCCTCCGTCACATCTGTGGTATTTCAGCGGTTGTTTGTATGCGTGTGACTATCCCTTGTCATTCTGTCCCAGATATTTACAGTGATTGTGGTCCTGTACTTGGGATGGCCTGTTTGCCAGTGGTTGCCACCTATTCAGGTGGGGATTGCTTGTTTGACACTTGTAGAACACACAGCGGTGTTTACGGGCCGATACGTGGCCACAGTCAGTAGCGAGGTAGCACATACGTATTTCCGCGGTACATACCTATTGCTGTGTGACTTTGCCGATGTATCGTTTTGCAATTAGCATATCAGTGTCATACATACGGTCATGATTAGTACATACGTCCTTTCCATTTCCTGTGGGGTATATTCCTGTGCTACATTCTGGGACATTGTCACTTTGCATCGTTATACGTCACCACACGCCTAGCCAGGGTGGGGCTCTCACTACTACTTTGGGACTACTGGTGTACATATGCCTGTGGCTAGTGTACTATATGCCTACACATATTATTCCACTCTGCCTCTAACATGGCACCAACATACACATATTACAGAGACACACACATTACACTCGCACAGCGACACACACGGCACCCTATCCGCACACATACACATACTACGGCAGTCACGGGGACGGTTGCACACAGTACCTGCGTGGGCCGCATCACCGGCGGCGGTGTCTACCTCCCCCCTCATATCATCATAGTATTACCCGCGCATGTACTGTTACTGTACTGTGGCCTGGCGATCATTCCGACTCGCGGTTATGCATTTCGGTATGTTGACCTTTCCATGGTTGGCGGTATCCTCTTCTGTTAAACCTCCCGGATGCTCAGGTTGTTGTTTCACTATGTATACTATGTACAGATATCTCGTGTTACATCTCTGTCACCTTACATCCCTCTGATTCCCTGTCTTACCTGTAGTACTTCTATGTATATGTGTACATATATTTCTATATATGTAATGATATCTATCTACATATATGTATATGCACATATATACATGTTTATATGTATACACCTTGTGGTGAACGTGGCAGCATACAGCAACACCGTCTGCTGTAGGACCCACGTACGGTTCAGGTGTTGCCGTTCCATGCTCCACTGGCTGTTGGGTGTACAGTGTTTGGGTGCTGCCTATGTTGGAGTCACACATGGGGCCACCCATACGGTACACTTTATGGGTGGTCATGTTTGTGTGCCGTCCATTTCACTGTGTGTGCAGGTAGGGAGGTGTCAGTCCATGGGTCCTACGCTGTCAGAGTATGTGCTATACGTTCCCTCTTTGCCAGGGCATAGGCATATTGGGTACGCCTCCGTCTGCCTACTGGGGCTGGCACAGTATGTTCATGGTCCTGAACCCTCTGTGCCTGGACTGGCCTTGGCAGTTGTGGTGGGCTTTGTGGCCCTTCGCCATTATGTCCCTGCAGCAGCTGCTTCCGCAGGATCATATTATGTAGCATGGCACATACTATGAATATGTGGGCACATGTGCCTGGAGAGTACTGCAGGGCTCCACCAGATGTATCCAAGCACCGGAACCATGATTTCAGCATCCCAAACACACGCTCTATGATTATTCTGGTTTGTGCGTGTGCCTCATTATGGCGTTCTTGCATGTGTGTGTGTGCATTTCTGATGGGAGTCATCATCCACGGCTCCAGTGCATAGCCAGCATCCCCACAAGGTGGCCTTGTGGGTTGTCACCCTGGCGTATACCTGGTACAGCTGTGAGGCATGCCAGATATGGGAGTCGTGGTAGCTTCCAGGGCTGCCAGCACACACATCCATGATAATGCCCTGTGCATTGCACACGACCTGGCAATTGATGGAGGGGAATCCCTTGCGGTTTATGTAGCGTCTACCCTGCTCCCCAGGTGGTGACTTGATTTGTATGTGCGTACAGTCTATCGCACCTAGTACCTCCGGGTATTGTGCCACATGGTGGAAGTGGCAGATATTGCTAGCCAACTCCTCCTGAGATCTGGGGAAGTATATATGCTCATTGGCATGTGGTAACATGGCATCCAGAAACTGGTGTAGTACCCTGGATGCTGATGCCTGTGAGATGCCCATTATATCCCCAGTTGGCCTTTGAAAGGTACCTGTGGCCAGTATTCGCAAGCTTACACATACCTTTGTGTCCACTGGGATGGGCTCCCCTCTGTTGTTTCTTGTTCTCAGGCGTGGCTGGCACAGCTCCACTATTTGCTGTAACGTGTCCCTATCCACCCTGTAACGCTCTACTATCTCCAGGTCTTGTAGCCCCTGGTAGGGTACCCTTGGTCTGAATACTCTCCTTCTCCTCTGAGGCCTGCAGTAGTTGTTGGCATCCTCCTCCACAACTCTGTCTGTCTCTAACACATGCTGATGGATCACGGCCACGGCAGCACCCAACATGTACATTTTAAAAGTTCCCCGTGTGTTTACACCTATGGTGCGGCGTTTGGGAATACATGGCTGTGTGTTGTGTGCATTCACACTTTATACTGTTGTGCTGAACACCCGGTGATGTCATAGGGTGTGTCTGTGTGGCCGTATCTGGGGATTATCTTCTGTGTTTTACCGTTGGCACTGCAACGCTGTTGCCTTTGGTGTTGCATTACTCTTGCCTGCAATGGATTATCTTTCGACCTTCCCTTACTGTTTCTGCACGTTGCACCTACTATTTCCTGGCATGCATCCTGCAGAGCCCTGTCATGTGTAGTTTCTGGGACATGGCATATTGTGCGTTTTGTGTGCCGCCGCCATTATGCTGCCTGTCTGCTTGGCTCTGCTGTGTCAGGTCTTCACTCTTTGCAATCTGCTACCTCCCCTACTTTTTTTGCATTCATATGCCTCCCCTATCCCGTTTTGCAGGTTTCTGCATGCAGAGTTGTCAGCTGCCGATTGGCCTTCGTGGGTTGATTAGTGTTGATTGCTCATTACTACTCCAATTACACTGCTTCCGCATTTCCTCATATTCTCAACATCACCTTCCTGTTTCCGATGTTATTTGCGGGGCGAGCGTCACATGACTGGGTTAAGGGAACGTAGTCATCCTCGTGCACATGCACTTCTGCGCGCATTGTGTGCTCTCAGCTCAACTATTTCCCCACACGCCGGTCCTGCAGCTGTGATGTGCAATGTACAGCCCAGGTTTGTTGAGCTCCAATGTGCTTCCTCCTACAGTGGCACACCCCTCTGCAGGTGACATGTATTCCCTCTGAGCCACTCCTCGGTGTATTACCGCTGCGCTGTTTGGTACAGCCTTACGCCGGCGGGGGTTTTGCGATTCAGTATTATCTGCCTCATTTGCATGGCATTGACTACTAATTCATAGTTACCATGCCGAACACTGCCGCGAGTCCTTGGCAACCCTTGCACCGTGGTTGTGGCTTTCCATGCATACCATAGTGTATTGTGGCTGTGAAGCTGATGTGTATTACGCTGCTGTTTTATAACGTTGTCATATTATTTCATTGTTTTGCACCTTCCGCAGACATGTCCTGGGGTTCTGCTGTGAGTTTCTGTGGACATACCATTTATGTTATTATTTACATGTTGTGCATGTTTTCTTTTGACATTCTCTGTGTCTTTCGCCATTGGCATATGGCAACAGTGTGATACCTGACGCTGACAGCCTTCCGTTACTCCTATGTTATGTTTGGGAAAATGTAAACCGTTTTTTTTTGGTTTACATTGCCGTGGCCTTATGCTACGCCTGCGCCACTTCGTGGATCGCTATATGCCTTCATTTGCATGGTGCAACAACGCACATGGGGTGTTTAGCATACCTACGCCGGTGGTAGCGCTGATCCGGCGCACTCTGGTAGTGCACGTGGGATTGGATCGTACCTGAATCGCTCGGTGGCCATATTCAGAATTGTAACGCCTATGCTGTGCGTGCGCCTGGCGCAAGGTTCATGAATCCCGGGGAATAAATAAATGTTTTACTTTTTTAGACTAAATCAAAAGCATTCTTTATTAAAATATATTTTTTATATTATATTAGGTAACAAAAATATGAGACCTGTGTACAGCAAGAAAGGCAAAATGATCTTCCTTTTTATGTGATATAAATTTCTCTACTCTCTCTGTCTCATCTTAGCTGCATTACTATGACTGATTTAAAAAAAAAAAGAAGAAACTTTGCAGTGTGAGGGTGTGATGTTCAGTTCCTAAATGATGTTATGCAATTAGTTCACTTAAAAATCGAACTGTAAAATATCTGCTACAAAATAATCAAAAAGAAAATAGTAGGTAGTCCACAGTTGAGTTAAAAATAGAATATCCTTTACTGAAACACACAAACAAGTGATCCTAGTTAAGAATAATGATAACCATCAAAAACATTCCTTATTTATATATACTTAGGTTGTTTGGAACAAGGAAATAGTTGCAGAGGGTGGTTCTGTTAAGAGCAATAAAAACATTAAAATCATTTATTTTGCCAAGTCCCCCTTAACATCATAGTGTAATCCGAGACTGTGTTACCTAAAACTGAATCTAGAAAGCTAGAGATAAATTACAATCTAAGACCAGTTTATTAACACTTTGTATAGGCTAACCAACTGACCAAAAGTTTATTAATTAAGAAGCAACTAAGAAATGACTGACTACCAATAGACATCTAGCAGAATAAATATTAATAAATATACAACTTTTAATAAAGATCACTTTCATATCAAATAACAATATGAATGAACATGTCTATAGCTATACAACTGAAAACCTAAGTAGGATGAAAAAACATAAAAATAATTGCTAAGCTGGAAATACAGTGATAAATGTTAAAAATAAAACACTAAGGCCATGGGGATCTGTTAAAGTGTGGCATCTAAGAAAATACTTAGTCTGAGTGGATAAGAGTGCACTCAAGACTAATTGCAACCTTTAAAACAGAAAAAAAGAAAAAGACAAAGACCCATCGTGTCCATGGCTGATTTACTCTCTCTCTTTCTCTCATTTTAGCGTATTAGCTAAATGATGGTACTTCTTTTAGATGCATTGCAGAAATTAACACTTTTTTTCTGGTGGCTGTTTATGCCTTGTTACTGTTGTATTTTGTTCACTACTGGCAATATCTAAAATGATGCTTTAGGTTTGCCAGTTAGAGATACTTGGTAGATACAAAACAAATTATCTTAATGTCTCAGTTACTGATTGCACAATTTCCAGCTACTTCTCTACAGTATGCATTAGGGTGCACTATGTTATTAATGTGGTATACTTTCATTACTTAGCTAACTGTTCAGTTGATACAGTTATTGCACTTGGGACTATTCATTTATATTACCTGTTACTGCATCTAGATTTATTGTGTTAGGCTACCTGATACTAGATAAGTAGAGAACACATTATCCTTGAGGGTAAAGCTCTTTGAGTTAAACTTTTCCACTTGTTAGTTATTACCCTGTTGCTCCTAAATGTTTTGATCATGTTACGTATCTTTTTGTACAATAGTCACAGCTCACATTCTTGTATCACTTAGCCATATCTCACACTCTTTTCTAGTCTAATCCATTACCTCCTCTGTGAAATATCTAAATTAAGTTACTAAGCTATCCTGGCCAATATGGAACCATAGATACTTGCGTCCCTTCCTTAACCAGCCTGACAGTACAGAGTATTTTGTGGCAGTGTGGCAAATGCCATATGCTTACCAAAAAATTCCTTTTTGCTTCCTCACAATGACTGCGTAAGTGACAGGTATAAGTATTAACTTAGCTTAGAGGCTACAGTCTCACTTAGAAACACATTTAGTAAACACAACACACATGCAAACCCACCGCATGGAGCACCTCCACTAAACCAACTTATGTTTGTTAAGAGAATAAAGCATAGACCTCCTAGGCTAAAGACTAAGAAACCCAAATCATTAGATCCACAGCAACACCCCACCATCATCCTGTATACTTACAGCCAATTCACATACCTCTAACAGCCACAAGTGTGCAGACTCTAAGCCCAAAATATCCACTGCCCAAGGTAATGTTTTAGTAATAGGTGATTCTAAAGTGAGTTGGATAAGAATAGGTTGACAGACAAATATTACTATGACCTAGTATTGGTCTACTCTGGGGTGAGTGACCCAGAGAGCCATGCTGAAAGGTATAGTTGTGCTTGCTATGCATTGTGACTGAAGAAGGAAAGACACACTGGTCTTATTATCATTTTGTTATAACCCAGAAAGATGCAGAGATTCAAAGACAAAATGTTTGTTTGTCTTTTCAGCTTTTCCCGGTTAAGGGTCGCCACAGAAGAACTCCGGTCCGCTAATGATTGGCAGTCGATTTTTTTTTTATGGTGCCGAGTTGCCAGCCCAACTCCCAACCTTCAGCGAAGGCATGCCCATTCACGCATATCTTTTGTAGGCCACTCGACCACGGGAAGGACATGCAGACTCCACACAGAAGGCACTCCAGCCAAGAATTGAACAGGAAAACCTCTTGCTGTGAGGCAACAATGCTACTGCTGTACTACCGTGGCTATAGATTCAAAGACAATATAATTATCTTTAATAATTATCTCTGTAGCTGGTGTCACCCTAGGTATGTCCAATATGTTACTGCTTGGGACAAGATGACGAGCAAGCCTTGCTTCTTTGCTGGGGATGGCCTGCACTTTTCTCTTATTGATAACTTTACATTCTGGCAAAAGACTTTTTTGCAAGTAGTGTACTGTTTAGGGAGACTCCATATGCTGGATATTCTGACCTAGTAACCTCTGATTTGGAACGCTTTAGAGTGTCTCTTCTCAGTCATCTTCATCATCATCATCACCATCTTCATCAACCACCTTTTCTATGTTTTCTACATGGGTTTGGGGTGTTGTTCATAGGTGTTTACTAGGCTAATGACCATAAGGGCCTTTTTGAGCCTAGCCATGAATCCCAAATCTGTGACAAGTTCTGATAGCCTTGATAAGTGTAAGCATGGGCCTGGGAGATGAACCATTTTCAGGTTACCTGTGTCCATTAGAGACATAGGTGCCAAACCAGGGATGTATTTCTGGTTTCTCATCCAATTGTACAAGTTACACTTGAACTGGGTTAGTGAGGAACTCTTCTTTACATGGATGGGGTGCCTGTTCCATAGATAGAGAAGTCTCTGGGATACATCCCTATTTCTTCAGCAGGTCCTATTTATATCACAGCCAAGGTTTAAGTCTTTAGAATAAGTAATTCTGGTGATATTTGTTTTGTGGTTATGCAGGAGATCCACCAGAGTGGGGTCTGACAATGTCGTGTATTCCAGACATAGATCTCCCCTCAAAAGCCTTTCTGTTGTGTCAGTTGTCACCATCAGTCTCACATCAGTACCACCCTCCCACCCTCTTCGACAGTCATGCCAGGTCTTTTCTCACACAATCTGTCTATCTATTCACTCAAAGCTCTTGTTTCCTCTTATCTTCTTCCTGCCTGTTCCAAGTCTTCTTCACCAGATCTGATCTGCCTTTGACAAAGCCAAACTGGGTTGGATCCAAAGTCTGCAAATTCTATTTTCTATTTAGTCTGGTCCATCCTGATCCATGGCTTTGCTTTTTGCAATTTATCCGGGCTAATGGGCCGGGTAATTTCAGTCAGTCTGTGGGCGCCTACTTTTGTGAAGTGGGACCACAGCTTTGTGCGCGCCTACTCCTGGGTGATCCAGAACAGAGGTAACTGATTGATTAATGCTGTCCTAGCTGTGGGTTTAATTCCTCATTGAGTTCGTGGAGCACACAGCCGGGGACACCATCGGGTCCCATGGATGCTGTGTTTTTTGCTTTGGAGAGAGCAGTTCTCACTTGGGCGCTGGAGATGTTTGGGGGGCTGTCTTCTGCTTTTCTGCACAGGTGCCTGAACCACCATAATCACTTTCTGCTCTGATGTCCTCATTTCTCTCTCTATCTCACATTGTGAATCCTACCACCCATCTCAGGCATTTAATCTCATCTCTAGCCTCCTGAACATCTCTACCTTCCTTGCCCAGGTTTCCATACCATAAAATAATACTGGTCACACCACCGTTTTATACACTGTTGCTTTTCAGCTTCTTTGTCATTTTTGTTATACACTACAACTGACACTCTGTTCCTCTTTTCTGCAGACCCTCTGATTCTAGCTTGACTGTATCATTCAGATGTCCAGTCTCCTTATCCAGCCATCCCATACACTTGAAGCTGTTAATGTGTTTGAATAGTTTTCCTTATATCTCAGGTCTCAGCTTCTTTTAATGTCCCCCATTTTCTGCCATTACAACTATTTTATCTGTAGTCAGCTTCATCCCATTTGCCTTCTGTTTTCAGTTCCATTCCCCTATCCTTTGCTGTAGTTCTTGTTCAAAGTCAGCCTGTAATGCCATAGAATCTGCATTTTTTTATGATTGCTAATATACTCCATAACCAGTATGAACAACAGTGGGAATAGAGCTGAAGCCTGATATACAACCACTTCCACTGGGAACCATTCTGTGAGTCTGAACACTGTCCGGATTTCTGTCATTGGGTCTTGCTAACTATCTGTCACTAATTCTACCAATATTTCTGGGACTTTGAATAATAGTAGGACTTTCAAAATCAGTTTTCTTGGAACCTTGTCACAGGATTTCAACAAATCTAACAATGTCCTGTTGGACTCTTTCCTCCTCTCTATCTTCTTCTCAAGTATCTGTTTCACTTCAAACATTGGGCCACTTGTGCTACATCCTGATCTGAAATCAGTCTGCTTAACTGCCATCTTACTTTCTACTACTCTGCGTTTTCATTTATCAGTCACCCTCTCCAGAACTTTCATGCAGTGTGACAGGAGTTTCATACCTCTATATTGGCCCTAGTAGTGAATGTCCCCTTTGTCCTTTTACACTGTACTTTTATGCTTGTTCTCCTTTCGCCTGGGATATGCCTTTCTTGCCATACTGCTATGATTACCCTAAGGAGTCATTCCCCCTTTAACTCACTTAACATCTTGATCATAATTGCTCCAACCTCATCTGAGCCTACTGATTTCACTGACTTTATTTTTCTTAGTGCTGTTCTTACTTCTTTTACACTGAGATCTTTTTCTTTCATTAATGGTTGTATCCAGGGCAATATAGCTTCTGTAGGGCTTTCTTAATTCTGAAGCCGCTGGAATTATACTTTCTTTGATGTCCTGTGTAGTGGTGAAGAGGTTGCTCCTGGCATCTCTTATGAAGGGTGTATTACTATCTTTTTTATTTTTCTGTCTTTGCCTTACAATCTGATAGAGATTCTTTGTGCCATCCACTGACTCACTTTCCAGAAGCTGGCAGAGTTTCTCTAATGCCTTATTCTTCGGTATTGCAAAGCTCTCTTAGCTTCATTTTTAGCCAACCTGTATTACATTTTAGACTAGTCCATCTTTTCTATCTCCAAGTTTTTCCTGTGAACTCCTCTTTCCATTTAATGAGTTCCTGGATTATACATTACATCACAAGCTTTCTTACTGTACCTTATTTCCATACCTGGCTTGGTTGCTTATCTGCTCTATAGTCCTCATGCATGCTCTTTGGGTCCTGTGACAATTCTTCATCAACTCCACCTATTTCCTCTTCGTCTTCTTCTTGAAGTGCTAGAGTGCAGTGCTCATTTGTTCTGTCCCTTTGTTCATTCATCTGCTAATGGCTCTGGCATCCTTTGACCTGTCCTCATCATGTGGTTTACAAACTTCCTAGCTGGAGTTTAGTAGAACTGTATTTACACCTTTCTATGATCCGTTTCTTGTTTCATTTTCTTGTTGCAGAAACACTGTACCTGATTGAAATTATGAGCTCTTCATTCCTGGATGATTTTGTACTTTTTATGAGTCTCTGAAGGTGGACTAAGTTGTTTAACCTCTTTGACAACTTATGTCATGTTACTATTTCTTCTTTCTGCTTGACGCCATTTTGACTCACCCTGCCACACATTCTTGTTTAGGATGATAGTTTCCTGTAAAGTAACTTGCTTTGTAATGTAAGGGGTAGCTAAATGGCAGCAAATAGCTGCTCCTTCCCTTTTCATATTCCACATGGCAGAGAAACATAGCCATTTACAATATATATTTTCTGAAAAATGCCTTCACCTCTTCTGATTTTCACTAGCCAGACCCCTCTGAATGGCACCCAGAACTCAATACGCATACATTCATTCTTTCACTATGATGTTCACCATTATATGCATAGAGCACTAGAGGTTGATATTATACCAACTAAATCTGGCAATTAGCACAGAGGACAGAAACTCTGAGATGTTAATAAGCTGCTTCTTATTCTAAGACTGTAGAGCTTGAATCATTCCTCCTTCAATTGTCTATTGTGTGACCATAAGCAAGTCAGAAAACCAGACAGTGATCTAGGGCATTTTGGGAATTTGGCTAGGCTCACAAAACCAGACAGTGATCTAGGCCCTTTTGGGAATTTGGCTAGGCTCACAACACCAGACAGTGATCTAGGGCATTTTGGGAATTTGGCTAGGCTCATTACTGTTCTCCATGACTGCATTCCTAGTAATCGCCTATGAGCCTAAATGTAGACTCAGTATTAAAGTCTTTACCTTATAGATTGGCTTCCAATGCTTTTAACCAACTACTATAGAAAGAATGGATTATCTTTACCACTATTTTAAATCCGATAATTATAAAGTTAACTCTCATATAATGATTTCCCATATTATCACCTACCTTTTGCAATGCAAAATAGAAGACTGCGTTTTTTGTGCTTACCTTCCCAGGTAGACTGATATCTACAAACTGTTCTTTTTAAGTTGCAACCCTTCATTATATTGTTATTGAGGGTTTATTAACTGGGTCGGTGGACTGATCTGCAGATATTTTCAATCCATCAGCTAGACTATAGGGACAAGACAATACATTACCAGTCAGTAATAAAACAAGCAAAATATGAATGTCACTATGAAAATTAAATAGTACTAGCAACTGAGTTTACATCAGAAGGAATATGAATGTCATAAAAAATTACAGAATAATAAAGTGAGCAGACAAGCACAACACTTGTTTTATACGGGGTGCACAGAAGAAACACAACAGTAATACTAATATGATTGCATAACTCTACAATGTGCCATAAAAAGGGACATACACACTGGTTTTCAGAATAAAGTTAGCAACAATAGAAAAGGGAGCATAGAATACCTAGCCAAGTTACCAGTCCTGTAATTAAACATCAACATAATTAAAAAGTTGCCTGGCACCTACTTGTTACTTCCCAAAAAGTTACAAGCATTGCACATGGGTAAACATTTAACATTATAGCAAGTATACTGTAGTGTACACCATCAAATTATCCCAAAAACCCTGACCCATTATGAAATATGCAGAAAAGAGAAAAGCAAATTATAGTAATGCCTACCAAGGAGCTGGATGGTATATGCAATGGAGCTTTAGCCTATGTCTTTAAAGTGATTATATTTGTTCTTTCAAACAGATGGGAAGAATTAGAGCTAAGTTATCTGGCATGCTAGGAACGTTGCCTGAACTGGTGCTCTCCCACTCAATTAAAGTTGAGGAGCAAAGTCTCTTCTCTTATGAAATAATAGCAAACCGCTAGCTATAAATTTTACAAGTTGCTTGCTATTGTTAAATTAGTACACGCTTCAGCTCTAATCATCAATGCCATATCAACATTCATTTCTGACTAGCAATAATGCACTCTAGCACTATTACCCCCTGTCAGTCACTTCTCCTAACACTCTACACCCAGGAAATCTGCAACCTTTGCCTTCCCGAGTTGTACTTCTGCAGCTGGGCTTTGAATGATTTCCAAAATGAAGGTAAGTTATTACGTTTCCTAATATTCTACAAGATGTCACTCCACATCACAAATGATATTTTGTAAAAAACCCTTTCATATTTGGTAAGAGTAAATGGTGTCCTGTGTAAGCGTGACTTCTGAACTTGAAATTCTTTTTTTTTTTGGAATGGGGTACAATATCTGTTATGCAAATGTTTGAAGGTCATGGCTTTGAGCAGTGATGGTGCTTTGCTGTTAGAGGAAGCTGTTTATTTGCATTTTGAATAATATAGAGGTGACCTTTATAGTCGGTAAGGTTGAAGAGTGTGAGAATTTTATTCTCAGTGGTTTGAATGAGTGTGGCATTTTGAGTGGAGAGAAGTGCATTTATAGGTAGAAAGAATACTAGTCTGAGGAAAACAAATTAATGGCTAAAGTGAGCGTGGATATTTACTATGATAAGTGAGTGCATGAAAAGAAAGATTTTCATCTAAGTTAGTATTGAGATACCTCTGCTGTGAAGTAGTGGAAAGGGGTGATCTGGTGGATTCAGTAATTGTGGGTTTACTAATATTCTTAATTTTTATGATGTACCAAATACTATCACTGTGATTTTCTTAGTATTTACTATCAGTTTGAAGTTGTTTAGCCAGTTCCTTATAGCTGTAAATTCTACCCCAATGTCACTGTTCAGATAGGGCAGGTGCTTATTGGACCTGGTCAATACAGTATCATTTAGGTTCATAGGTTCATAGGTGTTTACTAGGCTAATGACCACAAGGGCCTTTTTAAGCCTAGCCATGCATCCAAAATCTCTGACAAGTTCTGATACCATTGATAAATGTAAGCATGGGCCTTGGAGATAAACCATTTACAGGTTACCTGTGTCCATTAGAGACATAGGTGCCAAACCAGGGATGAATTTCCAGATTCCCATCCAATTGTCCAAGTTGCACTTGAATTGAGTTAGGGAGGAACTCTGCTTAACATTGATGGGGAGTCTGTTAGGGTAGTCTCTGGGATACAAACCTATCTCTCCAGCAGGACCTATTTATATGACAGGCAAGGTTTACATCTTTAAAACAATAATTCTGGTACTGTTTGTTTAGTGAATATGCAAGAGCTCCATCAGACTGGGGTCTGACAATGCCCTGTATGCCAGGCATAGATCTTCCCTCAAAAGCCTGTAGGAAACAGAATACTTGGATAGTGCCTTGAGGCTGTCCACATAGGACATATTATTTATGCCCTCTATTTTTTTAGTGAGGAACCTCTGTGGACGTTCCAGTTGTTGGATATGCTTGGTTAGGTACATACCAAAGGGGACATTGTACTCAATGATAGGTGTGATGAATGCCGAATACAGTGGAACAATGTCTTCCTTGGACTTAAATGCTATTCCTTTGTTTATAAGTTATGCAACATAGAATGAGTTCCTCACCACTATAGACACATGATGATCAAAGGCTAGATTACTATCTATGTGTGGCCCTAAGTCCCTGAATACTGGGTCAACTCTAAGGGGTGTGTTGTCAATATGGTAGTTAGCAGAGATGGATGATGTCCCAAAGGATATTATTATGCATTTCTTGGCATTTAGTTTTAATCCATGGCTTGCACACCAGTTGTTTGTCTGTGTCAGCCCCTCCTGGAGAACATTTGTGTCAGTGTAAGATTCAATGACAGCTCCTAATTTGCAATCATCTGCAAATTTAATCAGTCAGAGACCACTAACATTGGCCATGATGTCTGAGAAGTAAATGCCAAGAAGGAGCAATCCAAGGACTGATCCCTGTGGGACTCCACTTGACACTGGCCACTTTATAGAGGTGGAGTCTCCAATTCTATCTTCCTGGGTCCTATCTGTGAGCCAGTTGGCTAGCCACCAGGTGACATATGCATTTGTACCTAAGCTCTTGAGTTTGACAACAATGCCTAAGTGGCGTATTGTGTCAAATGCCTTGGCCAGGTCAAGGTAGGCAGTGTGAACAATTTTGGCTTCATCCATTGCAATGGTGACCTTCTCAAAGAAGTCCACCTGGTTGATTAGGCATAGTCTGTCCCTGACAAAACCAAACTGGGTTGGGTCCAGTGTCTGTAGGTTTACTATCTCTCTATTGATCATATCCATGATCATTTTTTCCCTGGCTTTACAAATAAGACTAGTGAGGCTTATGGGTTTGTAGTTTACAGGGTCTGTAGATGGCCCACCTTTGTGCATATGGATGACTGCTACCTTTTTCCATTCATGAGGCACAAAGCCTGTTTGGAGGTCATGTCTCATGCTGTTTAGAAGGCATCCTGGGATATTGTCTGGGCCCATTGATGCAGTGTTCTTGGTCTTATGGAGAACATTAAGGACCTTGCTGATAATGAAGATACCCACCACTTTTAGTGTTTAGTGCTGAGCAAAGTTGATTGTGGTTTACGTGAAGGGGATATTGTGAGTTAAATTGAATATGTTGAGCTGCAGTGGATTTTAGAACTGAAAGCTAATTTGCACCCAGGTCTTAACAATGCTGTGTCTATAAAACCATCACTTATAAAGAGGGTCTTGCATCATTAATTGTTATCATGTGGTTCTGTATTCAGTTTTTGATTGGCTGTTTTGTTCTCTTTAAATGTTTTAGAAATAATTTTTGTGTTATTATGGTCTGAAGAAGTGTGTGTGCTGTGAAAGCACTTACCAGTTTTTATTTCTTAATTAAATTGAATTCTACACTCAGCCTTGGAGGACTTCTGTTTTTACTTATCTATACATTTTAAATATTGCTCTTTTAAACTTAGAAAGTTGCTAGAATAAAAGGGTGTTATGCTATCATACATTTTCTAAAGAATATAAAGTCTGAAACTCAAATGCCTGTCATTATTTAGTGAATTCAGTCCACACTGATTTGCCAAAAAACTCCAGAAAACCACAAATGTTTTTGAGGAATAGACCAAAAATATGAGGCAAAAATCTGGACAGCTGAGTGATATGTCTGCCTCTGTCTGTCAGAGACATGTTGGCCAGACCCGGGGTGAATTTCTGATTTCCCATCCATTAGTCAAAGTTACTCTTAAATAAGGTTAGGGATGGACTTTGCTTCACATGAATGGTGAGCCTGTTCCAGAGCACAGAGATCCACTGAGACACATATTTGCCTTTCCAAAATATGTCACATATAAAACTTAAATCATTGGATTTAGTGGTTCTGATGCTGATCATTTTGTGGATGGACAAAAGGTCCATCACAGCTGGATCCGAAGATGCCTTGTATGCCAGGCATAGATCACATCTCAGTAACCTGCAGGAGACTGAATAAGGAGAAAGGGCTTTAAGGTGATCATATAGAATATGTGTTTATACCCTAGATTCTTCAGGTAAGGAACCTTTGTGGGCTTTTCAGCTGTTACATATGTCAGGTCAGGCACATACCGAAGGGGGCATTATATTCAATGATGTGTCTGATAAGGGCTAAACAAAGTTGAGCTTAGACATCTTTGGGCCTGGATGCTATGCTATTACTTATAAGGTGGGTGATATAGAATGATTGTCTTACTACCTTGGCCAGCATGTTGGTCAAGGTCAGAATACTGTCTATATATGTTCCAAAATGCCCAACCACCTTGCAAACTCTTAGGGGTGTCTTATTGATGGAGTAATTAGCCTGGATGGCAGTTTTCCCAAAAGGCACTGTAATGGATATCTGGGCATTAAGTTTTAATCTGTGACTTTTGGCACTTGTTATTTGTCTGTTTTAGACCATCTTATAAGATGTTTGTGTCATGGGAGAATCTATAATAGTTTTCAGTTTGCAGTCATGGAGGAACTTGATCAGCCAAAGTCCCTTGACATTACCCATTACTTCTGACAAGTAGATGCCAAATAGGAATGCTAAAAACAAGGAGCCCTGGATGGTAGTTTTCCAAAAAGGCATCATAATGCATATCTTAGCACTGAGTTTTAATCTGTAACTTTGGAACCTGCCACCTGTCTGTGTTAAACCCTCTCATAAGATATTTGTGTCAAACTGAAATCTGTAATAGCTCCCAGTTTGCAGTCATCTGGGAACTTGATCAACCAAAGTCCCTTGACATCAGCCTTTACTTCTGAGAAGCAGATACCAGATAGGAGTGCTCACAGCACAGAGTCTTGAGGTACCCACGCTGGTGACTGGTTTCTTACTGGAGGTCGTCTGAGCAATACTGACTTTCTGGGTCTTGTGAGTTATGTAGGGGTTATGTCAAGATCAGTTTGTCAACTATACCTGAGTGTGTATCAAACACCTTATCCAGGTCCATGTAGGAGGCATGCACCATTTTTCCCCTCATCACTTGCCTTGGTGACGTTCTCAGATAAGTCCACCTAGTTTAGTAGGCGTGACCTTCTCTTGACATGGCCAAATTGGATTGTGAATGGTGTCTGAATGGTGACTATGTCATTACTGATCCTTTCAATGGCAATTTGGTCCAAAGTTTTGCATATTAAACTAGTCAGACTAATGAATCTGTAGGTTTCAAGGCCGATTGATGGTCCACCCTGGAGAAGTTTTACAACCAATGCAGTCCTCCATTCTCGTGGTACAAAGCGTGCTTTGAGACTATAGTTAAAAAGTGATTCAAGTGGTTCTAATAGGTTATGTTTCATGCTATGTTTCAGGTTGTCCTATATTATTAGAAAAACTAATACAACATGCATTAAACAAACAGAAATTAAAATAACTGTTCATCACAGTAATAACGTGTTTAACATAACAGGGAGAGTTGAATTTATTTCACCTTCACTTAATTAGTCTAGTTGTGTGCAACATATCTGATATATGCATAACTGCGGATTCTTACACATGCATGGGACTATGATAAAATAATATTATATTCCATCTGGAGAAACTACTAGTTGAAGGAGAATATGAAATGGCCCTCTTTAGTAAGGCATAAAAGATACCCTTTGGCAGCAATAATGCACTTTAATTAAGGTATAATGCATCAGGATTTAATTGTCCCTCACTAGGTATTGCCACAGAGTACTTTGTGCAATAAAATACCGTGCAAAATGTAGAGTGCAATCCCAGGTGTACTTTGAAGCTCAGTGGCAAAGCAGTTGGTCAGGATTTGCTGTAAATGTGGTATCAGCTTGAAGGCATAAAGACAGAATCATACAATAAACTAAAGCAAAAGTAAGGAAAACATCTAGAGATTGTACAATTTTACTTAGTTTTATTCCAGATTCTGAATTCTTCCTACATTCTTATTAAAAGTGCACTTAGATGGCATTTGAATATATGTGAGTTGTTGGGTATGAATATATATATGGTTTTGTGTAGCTTTGTGTGTTTCTGTATGTACATCATTGCAATTTCTACATCACTTTCATAGCTGTCATACAGAATCAACTGACAATGAGAATGTACATTTTTTTTTGCATTTTTATTAAATGGCTGTACAAAGTCTGAACCTTTAATTTAATTCAGCATTATACTTATGTAGCTGAATCATCAGACAGCAGTGCTTTATTTATTTGCAATTGTTTTCTGCCTGTGCCTTTCACTGCATGGCTTTTCTTTACAGTGGATATTGATGGCATAACAGTTTATTGCTTTGACCTTTTGTTTTGCTTTATGTAATATCCTTATATACATAGACAAATAGGAATATTGATCAGAGATGCAATCCCTGGCAGAGATCACCAACATAAAGGCAAATACGGCCAAAAGGCAAAAATCTAGCGCTTGTTGTCTGAATGCATTTCTTCTAATAAAAAAAAAAATGTGTAAAGACAAACAGGCCAGGCGCCTTAGTTTCTTGTTCATCCTACCTAGAATATTTTCCATCTATATGTCTCAGCAGATAAAATAACTAATAACTGTTGCAAATAAAATGTTCCTTATAACCATTTAAGTAGTGTCTTGAGTCTCAGAACAATGGGACATAATGATCACACAAAAAATGTCTCAGTCGTGGTATAATTACATGGTGAATCATTTTTCAATCAAAACAATGTTTCTATGTATGTGCTTCAGCACAGTTATCATGCAGTGCAGTCTTAATGACTGAGTATGGACTGCTGGTATCCATCCTAATAGTCAAAGGCTCTAAAATGATAAGTATCTAGGATGGAAGTACTTTATTAATTGTATACTACCATGAAGAAATGATGCTTTCAGACTAAGAAAATTACTTGTATCAACTAACTGCAGTCATAAATATAACACCTGTATATAATGATTGTGTAGATTATAAATAATGTATAATGTTTGTGACCGGAAGTGTGTCAGTATGGTTTGTGATGTAAAATGCTTGCAGCTAGGATTGTGTCGGTGACTCGGTGTGGTTTGTTTTCATTTATATAAGTATATGATTACTTATTCTACTTCCCCAGCTTCTCTTGGCATATTCCATCCTTCATGAACCCTTCTCTTGCCCCTCTCTCTCTGCCTTAATCCAATCTTACACACCTAACTGATCCCTCTGTAGCTCTTAACAGCACCTACTTCCAGTATGTAAACCTAATAAAAATATCGGCAAACTCCTTTATAGTTACTCTGTAGCTAATGCCTGGAATAAGCTACTTTCAACTATCAGATCTATCACTAACCCAAAGTCCTTTAAAATATGCCTGAAGGAAAACCTCTATAAATCTTGGACCTGCCTATGTAATGACCCTGCATAAAATAACATTCATAGTTCAACTGTCTTCCTTACCTTCAAATCATCTGAAGATATTTCCCCACCTTATAGCTTTGCTACCTATCTTTTCCACTTCTCCCTGGTTCTTCTTTATACTGTGCTAACAGTTTTGGTGCTCCCAAATATTATGCTAACATTTTTCTGATAATACTCTTAGCTCACTAATCTGATATCTGGCCACTGGCCTTTTTCATGGGTTTTATCCCTTTATATATTATATGCTCCTAATCTTTTTCATATCCTATAAGCTTCTAGTTGCCTATGGCCTTTTATGATATTTTCCTACATTATTATATGTACAAAACTGGCTGTACTCTACTTAGCATGTATATATTTGTACTTTTTTTATCTTGAATGCTGTTATATGTATGCTTTCTCTGACACATTTTTGAACTTTGTACTATGCTATGCTTACCTTACATACAATCTGCTGATCTGTATATTTTAGCATGTGACTGATCTTTTTCTACTTGTTTTTCAATTTGGAGCTTTTCTTCTCAGGTCTCCGCTGAAAAAGGGCTAATACCCAATCAGACTAACCCGGTCAACAAATGTAGAATAAATAAATAAATAAATGATTTAATAAAGATATTTCCTGTTTAAAAAAAAAAAAACAGGCAGGAACTGAATAACTTATAAAATGTTGCTTAGGTTATATGATATACAGCAATATATGTGAAGCATAACGTGTGTTAATTAAAACTTGTTAATACACTTTGATTACTTTTATATAAATGTAAATGTGCCTATGTCACAAGTGACTGACTGTAACACATTTACACTATGGCTTACTAAAAGTGAAGCATGAAAAGTTTACATTTAAAGATGGGAGTAAAATAAGACTTAAATGTTTAGCGTAGGTTTACTGTTATTTATTTCAATGATTCTTGTTAAATGCAGTCAAAAATGTGTTAGGCCTGTACTATTTCTGCTTGACTTGTTTTTTTTATTTTCTGCTAGGAGAGCACATATTGCCAAGTACTTGACAGCAAGTTCTGTAAACTTCTAAGAACAAAATGGCATCTACCACGTTGGTAGTACTGAATACTTTGCATAGCTAAATATAGTACCAGTCTGACAATTAGTGTGTTATTAATAGTAATTATGTGAAAGCACAATGGCAATTGTTGCTGTTTGCACATAGACAACTAAAGGTGTGATTTATACAGGCCATTTACACTAATGCACAATGACATGAAACAAACTTGAACAAATGAACTAATAACAAGAAATTATATAAAACCTCATATGCTAATAATTCCTTCTCCCACCAATTTGCTTTTCATAGACATATTTTGATTTGTTTCCACACCGTGTGCAGATTTGTTATAAAAGGCAGAATCATGCCTTTTCTATCTACTTTGCAATCAGCAAATATACTCTCTCTTGCCACTAGCTTTGCTATTTCCTGGTGTAAGCTGCTTGTCTTAACACTCGTGTTGTGCCCAACCAAGAAAGCAGAGATATAGACAGAGATTTTTATAATAAGAAATTCTTTGACGTATTTAGAGTGGATATGGTGTATTGTAAAGTTCTTACTGGGCTTGTTTGGTCCCTACACAGGTATGGGTGGATGTGTGGCCTTTCTATCCTTGTGGATGTTAAGGTATGTACAGCCCTTGCTATACTGGCCACACAGGCCTTCTAGAGACAGACGAGGGACACATTGGGTATTTTTCAGGCTTCTGCCTGGAGGATACTTCAGCAGTTCCTGTACATATTCTTGGCATATATGGATAAGTAAATCCTTTTCCCATTGTTATTGCAGGAGTGGATCAGGACTATGTATGCCTTCTATGGAGTGGCACTTTTTCCTGAGGTTCTTGGTGCGACAGAGTACATCCATGTTACAATCAGGGTTCTATCTGGTCCACAGGGGGTGTGTTACTGCAATATGATTCCATCATTTGCCAAGTAGTGAGTGACATATGGGGGTGCATTAATGCATGTCTGCCCAGCATCCTGGCAGTGCACACAATTCCCATATCTGGCACATTAGCTCACTCTACCACCTTATCCTGCATAGTAGGATGCTCCATGGTCCCCTTGTTGATAAGTGGAAACATACATTTCTTTTATAACATTTAAGTTGTTATTTATAGCAAAATGTAT
>NC_056727.1:32274870-32297370 GCF_019279795.1 Protopterus annectens | reverse complement strand
TGGGCTTTTGTCCCCCCCCCCAATAAATTTTGGCTTTTACCAGATTTCATGTGCTGCAAAGTTGAGAGATACAGTTGAGTGTCAACTGGATTTTACAAGGAGCTGAGAGCTTCAAGGGAAAAGGAGTTTAGTGTTGCTTTTGCTGAGTCGGCATGCATTGTTAATAGCATAAAAGGTTAAATACTTGCTTTTGATGCAGAAGGCTGTGGGTTTGACTCCCACCGTATGTAGATGCATTGCTGATACTGTACTGTGATGTTGTACTTTTAAAGGGGTGGGTGTAACAAGTCAAGGATGTAGCTACAGATACAACCGACATGAGAAAATGTCATGCACAAGGGCATTTGTGCCTCAACGGAAAGAGCAACAAATATCATTAACCCAAATTCAGGAACAGAAAATCAGAATTATTATGTTTTGTGCTGCATTATAGGAAAAATATTTTTAAAGAAGTACAGTACATTTTCCAGCATTCAAGATAAAACACATATTTTTCCTCTGTAGACAGTGGAGAAGCAAGAGTGGCCAGTTAACAGCACCTGGATTATAATGATAGTTTTGATGCTTCAGGATGAATGTAGGAACGGGTCTGTCAGTACTTTGACTAAAAATTGGAAGTCTTAAAACATGCAGTTTGCCTAGTTTATTTTGTTGTATATTTACAGCTATTGAGTTGGGCTGGTAACACAAAGCAGAGTAAGTCAAGCAAAAAAATGAAATTGAAAAAAAAAAAAAATATATATATATATATGTGTGTGTGTGTGTGTGTGTGTGTGTGTGTATGGGTCTACTGCTTTTGGTCGACTTACATTTAGTTGAAAATTATTTCAGGCAGCCGACTTCACTGAAAGCTCATTTGATTGAAAGCTCATTTGGTGAAATTCCATTTAGTCGAAAATGGAATATAGCCTCTGCCCCACTGGTATGCGACCCTGGAGTGAGAATATAAAGTTAGGGGGTGGCGGGCACAGCCCCCCATATTGGGGGGTGTGGGGGGCATAGCCCCCTACATTTTGCAACTAGTTTCTACTGACATTATATGTTTCAATGTATTTTTAATGGATACACATGTATATCATAGTGAATACACTGCAATTATGTGGGGGGCATAGCCCCCTACATTTTGCAACTAGTTTCTACTGACATTATATATTTCAATGTATTTTTAATAGACACACAAGTATATTATAGTGAATACACTGCAATTATGTGGGGGGCTATGCCTCCCACACCCCCCTAACTTTATATTCTCACTCCAGGGTCGCACTGCAGTGGGGCAGGGGCTATATTCCATTTTTGGCCAAATGGAATTTGACCAAATGGGTTTTCAGTGAAATGCATTTTTGGTGAATTGGGCTGCCTGGATTCATTTTCAACTAAATGTAATTCGACCAAAAGCAGTAGACCCATATATATATATATATATATATATATATATATATATATATATATATATATATGTGTATATATATACATATATATATATATATATATATATATATATATATATATATATATATATATATATATATATATATATATATATATATATCTATGTGTGTGTGTATATATATATATATATATATATATATATATATATATATATATATATATATATATATATATGTGTATATATATATATATATATATATATATATATATATATATATATAAATAAAAATGTAAATGTTCGTTATCTCCGAAAGTTCTTCACCGATTGCTTTGAAATTTTCACACAATGTTGCATTCGAATATGCGCGTTTTTATATACCTACTATTATATAGATGTCACACGTTGCATTCGAATACGCGCGTGTTTTTATATACCTACTATGGATTCTATATATTTGTATACAAATATGCAATTTTATATGTTTTTGTTATAACTTTCTTACTTCTTTTTCAGTGCAATTGATCTGCTTACTTTCATCCAAATAATGCCTCGCAGAAGATCAAACTTAGGTCGTCGTACTCGCTGAGCGGAAGCAGTGCGACGAGTAATTGCAAATTAAACTGAGGAAGAACGGGCATCAGCAAACGAGTGAAACAGACAAAGAATGGCTCAAATACATGCCAAGGAAGCAGCAGAGCGACGTGCAGTCAGACTTGAGGATGCACGGTTGTGAGCACGGTGATCGCATTCTGCAGTTTCAGATCTGCTTTGTTCTCCTCGATCGACACCAGTGGACAAAATAAATGCTTGCCTGAAATACTCTACTTTGTGGTGACACGTAAAGATGTTAAAATTAACTACAAATATGCGTGTACAGCTGCAAAACGATCGATCAGCTGAGATATTCTCACATCAATTGCTGGAAATTTGGAACGGAAAGGTGCCGGTTGATCTGACCTCAGGACGAATTTCATTGCCTCATAACTTCTGCAATTTAGTGACGTCAAAAGAAGAATCGGTTGAAAAAATATTTCCCAATATTCAAACCAATTATAAGAATCACGATTTGCTGACTAAACAAGCTATTCTTGCGGCCAAGAACAAAGACGTCTACGAACTTAACAATATTATTCAGTCTATCATTCAAGGCGAGGCAGTCACATACAAGTCCGTCGACACTGTTGTGGAAACAGATGAAGCGGTTAATTATCCAACAGAATTTTTGAATTCACTCGATTTGCCAGGGATGCCACCGCACGTACTGCAATTGAAAATCGGCGTGACAATTATCATGTTGCGAAATATCAACCAGCCAAACTTTGCAACAGCACGCGGCTTGCAGTAAAAAAATTAATGAGCAACATCATAGAAGCAACAATCTTGACAGAACCTTTCTAAGGTGAAGATGTCCTCATTCCTCACATTCCTATGATTCCAACGGTTATGCATTTCAATTTAAGAGATTGCAATTCCCAATTCAATTGGCGTTTGCAATCACCATCAACAAAGCTCAGGGCCAATCTTTAGAATTGTGCGGTTTAGATCCACACACGGATTGCTTTTCACATGTACAATTATATGTTGCATGTTCTAGTGTCAGCAAACCAGACATTCTCTGTATATGCACAGACAATGGAACAACAAAAAATATTGTATAGCCACAAGCATTGTGAAATTAAACATATTAGAAACGTGCACTTTCTCTTTTCTTTCTTTTCCATTTAACCAGACTGAGCCACAGCAATGAGTGGCCAGGTACAGCTAGTATATATATATATATATATATATATATATATATATATATATATATATATATAAATATGCGTGTGTGTTTGTGTGGAAGTAGACTTTTATGATCGAAATGTTCTGAACTGGGCAGTTTTGTCATTATTGGTTCATAAATTTTGTTTCATTCCCTACTGGAAATATGTTCAAACAATAAATTTAAAATGCACTCTAACAAGTGTGCTGTATTATACAAGGAATATAATTTAATAAAGTCAGGAAGATGTATCAAAGAACAAATGCATGTTTCTTGTGTTGTATGCAAAGGACCTATGACTTGAAAACAACCCAAAGCTAATCCACCTCTGTCAAGATGCATTTTATTTGGATGTGGTGTGGGTTTCAATGCTGTTTCAATTAATTTGAGTTTTAAGAGCAGAGAAGATTTAATGCTAAGTCTATTTTCATTGTGAGACAGTATTGCTTTGTTTAGCAGATGTCTATTAGTGTTTGTGCATTGTGCTATAAAATGTAAAAATAAAATCCAAATAATCATTGAAGTAAAACAATAGGCACATCAGTGTTTATTGTAAATGGGGTAAAATAGCCAGGTAATGGGACATTAGAATGGCTGCAGGAGGACTCTGGTGTCATATTTTGGTTGTCTGTTCTTCAGTTTGTATTTGAAAGTTGGTATCCCACAATTCCAATGGAGTGGGTGGGGTTATGTAATTGTGTATGCAAATTTTATGTTAATCAGTGTACAGATTTGTACCTATTTTTCATGAGCCTTTTCCAGATATTTGATATTTCCAGGTTGAGAGGTATGCCCATGCAGCAAACATGTAGGTCTTATGGCTGCACACGTAGAGAGGCAGACATTTAGGTTAGTGCTTCCTTTCTTGCAAAAAACGCATGGCACCAGCTTTCAAAAGAGTCGCTCTCAGTGTAGTGACTTACTCAGGTGTAAGACTGCCGTGATCCTGAAAAACCTGCTCACAGTGTAAGTGACTTACTTCAATGTAAAGCCTATATATATATACAGGTTTACACTGAGGGCCAGATTCCAAAATTCTTGCTCTCAGTGTGATTGACTTTACTCCTGAGTAATACACTGGAGTCAATTATTTACATTGAGAGCAAGTCTGTTGGAATTGGGCCCACAGAGTATAACTGATGCGTACAATGATGTGTGGGCTGTAATGTATGATGCATGCTCTACCATCACATTCATTAGATATTCCCATTTATTTTTTAATATTTTTTTTTACTTCCAAAAATATTTTCATGCTACTGTTTCTAAAAGTGATACCTGTTTGCTCACTGACTCCATTCAGTGATACCAAATCAAACGCTGTGCGAGTGGGTGCTGCACGGCCGGAAGATACCATACGAAAACACAGTTGGCCAGCAGAAATCAAGGCCACTAACACAAAAACATTAGTGGATGAAAAGACTTTATTAAACAGACCAGTTTCGGCAATAAGCTGCCTTCTTCAGTGTTGAATAAACGGACATAAAAACAATTAGTATAACATGCTAATTTATGTATATTCATGTTGGATTCCACCGTATTTATAGTATATAGGCTTATTTTGCTTATATAGTTGTGGTTATATACATAATGAATTTATTTATTTCTATGGTGTAGTTGCATATAACAGAATACTTTTAGCCACTCTTATGTGATGCATTATTAGGTCATTATAGTGATATTCAGGGATATATATATATATATATATATATATATATTATTATGGTTTCTTTTTACCATGTTTTTGCCTTGGTCTCATATTCAAGGTTTACTATTTTTTACTAATTGCCGGTTCATGTTTTATTCATGACTGGCAGGAGTAGACCAGTGGTTTCATTGGTTGAGTGTATATATAAATTAGCATGTTATACTAATTGTTTTTATGTCCGTTTATTCAACACTGAAGAAGGCAGCTTATTGCCGAAACAGGTCTGTTTAATAAAGTCTTTTCATCCACTAATGTTTTTGTGTTAGTGGCCTTGATTTCTGCTGGCCAACTCCATTTCAGTGATGTCATACAGTATAATTAAGGAATAATTAAATGTTTAACTATTTTTAGCAAGACATTTTGCTTAGGGAATGTAATTAAGCATGCACATACTGAATCGCCAGAAATGGCAAATTTAATAAAGTCTGTTATTTCAGCATCTGACTGCTTTGAATTTGTCAAATTGTAATGCATTCAAATCTCTAAATTTGCATTTAACTTGAGTTCATATCTTGCACTTAAATGGAAAATCTATCACATGCTGTTTTTATTATGAAATGTTTCCTGCGTTTTAACTATGACTTATTATAAATTATTTACTGTTCTCTTTTAAGATACTGCACATCAGATTATTTACTTTAGTCATACACAACAAGTTGTGTACACAGAAATGTATGTCTTTATTTGTGTAGTGCTGAGTGTGGAATGGCAGCATTTCTACTGTAGATGGTAGGATACTCATGTAAACTTTTTTTAAGATGTGTGTCTTAAAATATAGTGTGAAATGTCTGTTTTATGTTCTTTGTAATTGCCAACTGTATCATTGCTGAATTAAAACTATTGATAATTGATGGACAATTAATGGTGTAAATCAGCTTAATTTGCATGTTGGATGTTCCTTTCAATGAGTTAGGAAACAAAATGTGCAGTTGGAGGCAGCTTGATAAATAAATAAGCAAGCGGAGATAAGGGTGCTGCTTATTAGTTAGTATGGTTAATTCAATAAGTGGTAAATATAAGTGAGTGAAGTGAGTAAACCCTAAACTCCCTATAAACAACCTCCAGCCCTGCACTACCTTGCCCTAAACATGGTAACCCTTGCAACCCCATTGTCCACCACTCCAACAATCAAAATCCACACAAAAAAAATCCATTATCTTTCAAAGCCATTTCATCAGGGCACTGACTGCTGCTCACTCTGCACACAGCCATTTCTGGCTTCAGTGTGCACTACCCAGTCAACCGGGACATCCATTGAAACAGGCTCCATCATTTCTGAATCCTTTTCCTCCAGGTCACCAACTGCAGCCCACTCAATTCCACACCTATGCAATCTGCAAAAGAAAACATTAACCACCTTGCCTTTAATAAAACTGAAACAATGATGACCCTCAACCCTACCCCTTGTGTCTATGCAGCAGTCACCTTATCACTATGAGCCCCCGTTTACCGTCCACATCATGTTATCTGTCAGATATGAGAACCCCAATTGGAAAATCCCAAAGTTTAAAGAAGGGCCTAATTAATGAGCTTAAATCTGCCTCTTCTTCTATCTCAGGGCAGCAATGTCAACCTTACTGCAAAAAGCAATAAATTACATGCCAGTCATCCCCCTCACTTTCACCGGGAAAAATGTCTACACAAAGCTATAAGTAAAAGTGGGACAATGACCCAATATAGGGACAATTTCTAAAGCATTGCACTTTATAAACTTAGAAAGCTGAGGGAGAACAAATGTTAGAGAAACATACGTCCCCACCATTGCTATTACACACCTGTCACTCTTTTTAATTGTTACTCTTACAAAGTTTTAAAGTGAATAGAACAAGTTTCCATTGGCATGAATTTTCTGAAGGATAAGAAGTCTGCAACTCAAATGTCTGCCCTCGATGATTTTCGAACAGACACTAATATTCCACTAAACTATACACTCCTGCAGATATTTTACTTCTTCAGATTGAAACAAGATCTTGTATGAAAACAAACAGCTATTACAAATTATAATTAAGAGACAAACTGCAGCATAGTACTGTCTCTGAAAATGTTTCTGAAATTATGTCTAAATCAGTAACTATGCATGTGCAACAATGAATGCCTATTCCCAAGCCCATGAATGACATCCATGCTGCTTCACTTATAAATGTTGCTCATTCCTTCACCTGACAGCCAGTCTTCATGGGTCCCTCCCATCCTGTGAACACACTTTCCACCCTACCCTGACAAAGCTACTGCCGCAGAAAAATCCATTCTCTCTACACACTACTGCCAAGTGACAGCAAGAGGAAGGAGTCAAACAGACACCGAAGCTCTTAATTATAAAATAAATTGCTTACTTGCTAATTTGGTCCCCATCACAACAATTACTATTTATCATGCACGCCCATCTTTATGACTATGAACTTGTGCTTCAAACCCAGAAGTGGACATCATGAACCCTTTGAGGATCAACTTCCATGCCACCATGCACTGTCATAGACTTATAAAAGTGATAAGATAACCAGATTTGTGTTGGCATGCTCTGCCTGCATGACGTGAAGTCCGAAAATCCATCCATCCTCAAGTTCCCTTCCCATTTTATTTTAATGTTATTTAGGTCACAAATACTTTTTTTTTGAGGAACTGACCAAATGGACACTCCAGAAACTCTTCAAAGCAGAATCTCTGGGCCCTGAGCTGATGTCCAGAGTGAAAGAACCAAAGCAATGCAACCCTAAAAGTCACAGAAATGCCATACCCAATGCCTCACTAGACAAACCAAGCAAAAACATCAGAACCCCGATGAGAACATGAGGCAAAATTCTAAAAATCTGGGAACCCGAATAGCTGTGCGGCATAATGAGAGGCCACACAGGTTCACAATTCCCCCGATCAGCCCACTCTTTATGCTCAGCTCCTTGTAGATTGTCCAGAGAAACAAAAAGAGAGTTATGGAGAAAACTTAAGCCATACCTGATGTTAATTCTATCAAAGTGGAATAAGCCAATTTTCAGAAAAGTTGAACCACTTTATCTGTAATCCATCTATCTGAAGACACCTGTGAATGCAACATGCTATACCATATCTGCAGCAACTTTCAGGAACACCTAATCCCTTCTAACGGTCCATTTCTATAGATTGCATCGTCTCATCTTCCACTACAATGCTTTACTGATACCTTCTCCATGACTGTACCATGCTCCTAACACTGCAACTGACAGCACAACCACTACAAGTGAACCACATGGATGATGCAAAGTCCTAATCTCTGTGACCGTGCCAATAAGCAACTGCCAACAAACCCAAAACCCCAATGGAACAATGCCCATGCCCATTGATCACTGCAATCTGCATACCATCCCAGTCATTTTCAAAAAGTTTAGCTTTGTTGGGGCTGAGATTTTACTACAAGCAGTATTACCTTTCCTCAGCCCTGTCAAGTTCCAGTTCCCATTACCCATCTTGAAGAGAGAGTAACAAAGTGAATAATAAAACAATTCATGAAGGAAATTGTTAAATAAATGACACCTTCATCCCACCGGTTTTATGAGGAACAGATAAAATGTGAGGAAAAAGGTAGACATTCTGCCATTAAAACAAATTCCAGCCTATAGAGATGCCAAATATTGCTTTTACTGCTAGAAAAGTGCTAATATAACAGGATTTCTATCAACATGCATATTTGGAAGGATACAATGTACAAAACTCAACATCCAACTTTTCCAATAATTACAGTTTCTGCGGCCTTCCCACAAACCCCTTCCAAGTGGAACAGATGAAAATAACGTAAGAACTTGGCCAATCTACAAAATCAAAAATTTATTTTATCTTCCTTTAACCCTGCCTTCCCCCCATAATAGTTAAGTAACAACGCACATGCTCAATGAGCAACTGTACACTGAAAGCCCGTGAAGCATCACAAATTGTCATCCATGACTGTAGTGGCCACAGTCCAACTATAACAAGCCACAAGACACTATCTGATCACCTGCTAATACAAATTCCTTGTGCAGAATAAAGGATACGGTGCAGCTCGAACAGATAAACCCACGTTTATTGATACAATCCACAAGATGCTAATACAGCTAATACAGGTTAAGCGCTTTCATCCGTTTTACATACAGACTTCTTCAGAACCAATGTATTCTTCATTATCTTTCATTATATAGGCGTTTTGGCGCCAAATTCAAATATATTAAAATGTTGCCTTTAAAGAGACATCCATTAAAAGTCCTAAACATATATATACTACATCGATCAAATATTTGTATGATTAATATCTCTAAAACATATTTAAGCATATATAAACTGTATACTATGCCTATTTGGTAATAAAAATATTATAAAATTTATTGTAAATATTGTATATTATACAATGTATATATTATAAAAAATGTATGCAATAATATTCTAAAAAATATATTAATTGTGTACAATAATATGATAATAAAACTTTTACAAATTAATGTTTGTTGTGTCCATAAGTTGGCTAAGTATGCTCAGCAATCCCATACAATTATAATAGTGTAAAAATATAATTAATGAATTAATTGATAAGTTAATTTATATCATTATAACCTAAGATATATAAATATAAATAAAATGAATAAATACATACATGACTGTTTATTGTCTGAATGTCATATATTATGTAATGTATTCATATTCAAAATATATATACAACCAACTGTGTTATGTATATATACCACAACTTTAGTTAATCGAGTATAAGAAATGGTTTGATGCTGATGCTTTCATTTATTCCTGGATAATTCGTTGCATCTGTAAATATTTGCCACTTACTTTCCATCTTGGCTAAATATACTTTCCAATTGCCACCACAAACACTACTTTCTACTTGTTCTAAAATGGTAAATTTGAAATGATGTTGATTCCCCTTGTTGATAATATGTTTGGACAAGGCATTCTTGATATCTTTTTTCTGAATTTTATAGTAATGTTCATATATTCTTTTTTTAAACATCCGCTCAGTCTTGCCTATATAAAATGCAGGACATGCAACACATTTAGCTAGGTAAACCACTTGTCTAGTGTTGCAATTCCCTACCTTGCTTTTTATATATGTCTTATTAATATTGTCCAACTTAAAACTCACCTCTTCATTTATATATTTGCATTGGTTGCATGAGCCACATCTTGATGTTCCCTTTGTATAAGACTTATATTTGGCCATATGTGTAGTCTTCTCAAGTAACTTCTTAATATTGGGGGCTGTTTTATATACACATTTGGGATGGTTGCCCAACATAATACCTATACTATCTATGATGGTAATCAAGTCCCAATGTCTGTTCAAAATTTCATAAAAAATAACAAGCCACAAGACACTATCTGATCACCCCTAATGACAATATAAGCTGGAGAATTACTACCACAGTTTTTTTTTTTTTTTATTAGAATTATGTCTCAGATATCATGACTGCTCTACAAGGTTTCCACAAAGAGCACATTATTGCTTTATAACAGAAAAAGGACATTTTTCATTTTATTTATTCATTATCGTTTTGTTTTCTAAGCTTTTTAAAGCTTTAATCTTTTTGTTTTATTGTGGAACTATAAGATCACTGGGAAATGCATATAAAACTATATATGGCACATATTGTTACAGACTGGTAACTAAGCTCATATGAGTAAAGATACATGCTGTGCATGAACAGCTGTATAATACAGTTTATGGCATTATCATGTCCTGAAAACAAATGCTTACTTACATTATTTAGCAAGATACAGGTAACAAGATAGTCTGCATTCCTAACACTTCTCTTATTCTGTGAGAAGGTGTACTGGTAAGAAGCACCATGCATGCATGGTGACAACTGGAGCCCTGTATCTAGCTTAAAGCCCGTGAAAGCCAACTTGCACCTCCAGCCAAGGGAAAACAGAGTACAACAACCACAGCACCATGAGAAAACAACAAAAAATGGAAGATTCAGAGGTGTGCATGGCCCAAGCACTGAACCGATTGGACAAAAACCAAGCTGCACAAATCAAAACCACTCTGCCCACGTCCCTAACAACAAGCCATGACACCAAGCAACCCCACTCAAAAGTCCTAAAGCACTTCAAGACAAGAGAATGCAAAACAATCAGGAACAGAACAGGCCAACTCAATGGCATGCACCCCACTACCACCACCATCCCAGCTGCTCTGCTCCCACATGCAAACCACGGGCAACCCCACTCAAAATCAGCAATAGGGAGAGGATAAAAAAAATTACGTACAAAAAGCCTGCTAGCAACCATCCTACCATCCACCCTTAGCCCGAGGCCTACCTGTCTACTAGAATACCTAAGGTCATCTCGGACATGAACTTGCCTCAGCCACACTTGCCTAAACCCCTTAAGCCCCTCCCACTAACCTCACTTCCTCCCAATCATCTGTCCTTCCCCTTTAACCCTTTCATCACCCCAACTTCTTAACTCTGACTAATATATTCAAGTAAGCCCTTCTGAAGATGTCCCTGGACAAATTGGTTTGTTACTAAACCTCATTTGTATTAATCTGTACAGCATCATCTACAACTGCATTATAGTATTGCAGATGTGTAATTGTTTTGCCATTTTATGCCATTGCTAACAGAATTGTATCCTTCTGCTACCATTATTCTGTTTTACTCTGATAACACAATACCTTGGTAAAAATACAGAACATCAGACTTCATTCACTTCAAATTATATATATCCTGTGGAGCTTAATACACAAATACCAAAAAAATGTAAGTTAGACTGAGTAATAATTATCTCTATGAATACCAGTAAAAATGAGTGTTTATATCAAAATATTCCCATAAGGAGAATCTGTGTAGCTATGGATGAGTTGCATTAAACTGTGCTGAGCTAAGCTGGTTTCAGGAATGTCTGAACGAAGCTAATATATCTGAAATATGTTCATACATAGAAAAGAGGAAATGAGATAAACAAAAATGAAGTATGCATAATCATTATGCCTAATGCATGGCCATCCTTCATACTGTGGTACTCCTCATCATCTCAAAACACTCAGGTGTTTATATTGTAGAATAGTGACAAGAAGATTTATTTATAAAGTGAAGCAAAAAAGGGGTTATTAATGTAACACCAAAAAAGGCATGTTTCACGAAATGATTAGTGCATGACGTTCATGTTCATTGTTAAAATAAAGATAACAACATTACAGTTTAGAAGCAGAAATATATATATAAGCAACTTAAAATGAAAGGTTTCATAACTGACTTATATTTACTATGGCAAGAAAAAGTAAAACTATTCTTTTAAAAATATTTATTTGACAATGCAATTTGGTAAAACCAAACTTGCCAAAAATGGCACATCCATGTGTAATGCCCCTAAATAGAAGCTGGATTTGGTTGTGGTGATGTTACACCCCAGATGATATGGTTCCAAACCTGTGTATTTACATTCTTCTTTCTGGTTCTGGCACTTTGAAAGATGGCACCACCTGTGAGGGCACAAGGCCAAGCTCTGAGTTGGTCTGCCAATGTGAATTAAATCATTGTGTAACTCTTAAAGGAGTCATACCTAAAGAAAAATGAAGCCTCAGTATGTGGCTCAAAAATGGGGACAAAAAAATGACAGCTGACAAGAAGTGGGTGAGCATCTGTTGTTCCGGACAGAGATCCTCCTGAGGCATGAGCCTTTCCATACTGCAGAGTGTCTGGCTGACATGAAAGACTGAAACCATAAAAATTCATGAACTTTAATCATACTTTGACTTAAGAATGGGGTCCATTCATGTCAGGGTATTAGAAACCCAAAAGACTTGGTGAAATTAAAAAAAACAGAATGGATAGACCAGAAGACAGCATGAAGACCAGATTTCAATGGTAAGTATTTTTACATTTTTTAAATCATATAATAGCTTTAAAACCATACTAAATAAATACTGCCTATAGATATATGCAAGAAAAAATATGTGTACATGCAAATATGTATCTATATTGCAGCCAAAGATATGAATTTCAATAAGCATATCTGTAAATAGAAATTCTTCTGGATACAAACATGACATGCTTATGTTTACATGTGGTTTTGTGTATCAATACCAAATTATATTCTTAATTAATTCAATACATTTCTATAGTTATACACAAACAGAAAACATATTCGCATTATCACACGGTTTCATATACTATAGGTATTAGCTTATTATTTAGTTATACTACAGTCAGACAATTTTTTCGAAAAAAAAGGTTTTGTTTGTCTAAGCCACAGCCTATTTAGTAATATGATATTTATGTAATACATTAATTTCTACAAAAATATTAACTGCATACACAAAATAGCTGAACTCAGGCACCACAGACTAGGCAGAAAGAAAGGGTTTAAGTAACAAGTGAATGGCCAGCATAGAGGATAGTGAGAAATGCAGCATTTGCTTATTTCTATACACGTGCTACTTAATATATGCTTACAGTTATATAGCTGTAAATTATCAAAACACACATTGTTATGAAGTACTTTTAATGCATTCTTCTGTAAATATAAATATGTTTTGTTTACTGCAAATTGAACTGGGAGGATATCATGACTTAATTTCAATTGTTACATTTTTTGTGTGCGTACAGCCTCTCTCTCTTGGAGGGGCAGGTACAAGTGTGTTGCGTAGAGCAAATTCATGCAGTATTATTTAAAACTGTAAGGAAGGTATGAAAGGCATAGTGGGAAGCAGATACTTCAATGAAAATGTATGCAAAGGTTACAGAAGAAACCTATCCCTGAAAAAGATAAGCTGTACACAGAAATACAAATGCAACAATTTGAAAAAAATCATTCTGATCTTTTAGTTCAACTTGGAGTGATAAACAAACTCTTATTTGCACAGATGGACTGGGTGTAAAGAATTTAAGAAAGTCTAAGCTTTGCTACTTTCTTGCTTAATAAATGAAAGCATATAGCAAGACTCAACAGAAATGAGTACAGAATAAAACATATATTAAACAAGTGCAAGAATAACTTCAATGCATTGCTGATTAATAAACGTAGTCATGTGGGAAAGATTTAAAGACACATCTGTGATAGATAAGCAGCCACCCTCTATGTCTTCTCTACACAGCAGAAGAGGAGATTGCTGACAATAAAGTTAAGGAGGAAAGATGACTGAAGAGGCTAACTGAGGTTACTAGTGAATAAGCAAAGAAAAAATATTTCCATTCCAAAAAAAAAAAAATAAATAATAATTTTATGTTCTATGTTTTACTTATTTTGCAATTATAACTGCAGATGTAAATCATACATTAAGATAAAATAAGCAAAATATTTTCAGCACAAGTGCAGTGCAATCTCTATCAGCCAAACATTTCAAATGTCTTACCAGTTATTAGGCTATACCATTAGTACCAGCAGACTGCAAATGTAAAATTCTCCACCTCCTGATAGCAGTACATGGTTTGCTCCCATGTTTCCAGTCACTCAGACTGCACTGATGTATTACATCTGAGAACATTGTCTCCATTTGTTGTTCATCACATCCCCTCTCCTTTCCTTATTTTATTATTTTACTTATGCCTTACTTTGTCTTTCCCTTCTTTTTTTTTTTTTTTTTTTTTGAACTATTTCTGTTAATTTTTCTACAGGCCCAGAATCCCTAGAAGTAGCCCAAACATGCTCCTCCCAGGTAATGGAGTGCTCACTCTCCGCCCATTTAGGGACATCCTCTCAGGGTCATAGTGGTGACAGTGGTCCATTAGACACTGTGACACATGCCAGCATGGCAGTCCTGACAGACCATAGATTTTGGGACTTCACTGAAAATCTGGTAGACCAAGTAGTGGAGGGACATCTTCAGAGTTCATTATGCTCCTTAGTGTGATCAAAACTCACTGCCGTGGTCAGCAATAGCCATTACTTCACCACAGGCCTCCACTCCCTCAACATCAGGGTCTGCCACTGCAACACCATTAGCCAGTGGAAACAGTGACTTATGGAGCAGGTGTCCTCCTGAGCTCAACTGCTCTTCACTTTCCTCCTTCCCTAATTCTTTTTCCTCCACCTTATAATCTAGGTTGTACCCAATCTACCCTCTTACATAAAAAAAGTGAAAAACAGGGAGTCTTTCCACCACCAAAAATGAAGAAGCCTTGCTCTACCGCCTCTTCCATCACAACCTTCTTAATGTGTTTCTCTGTTACACGTCTCCCCCTTTCCAATCTTCCCCTTCCCATGCTTTCAAAATACAAAATTCCCCTGTATAAAACATATAACCCCCTTTTGTAAAGTTATTCAAATAGTTGCACTGCATTCCACTGACCTTAAATACTTCAAACATATTTGCCCATAGCTACATTTGTTCATAATACTGAAAGCTACAGTAATTATATCAGCACTTGCTTTTTCACATAGCACTTCACTCTTACTTAATGATTTACTTAATCAAGTTTATGAGTTTGGCAAAAGTGGGCATTTATTTTAAAAACAGATATGACATTTACTTAATTAGTGCAAATAACCTATGATCATTGAATTTGCATATAGGCATAGAGCTGCTCTCCGCAAATAATCTCTATGAAAATGTGAACCTCTTAACTAGGAATACCATCCTTTGGCTAACTATGTAGCAATTCCAATTTCATGTTTTGTTAAAAGTCTTTACTGAGACATGTTGTTTTAGTATCTATGTTAATCCTTTTTTACATATCTGTGTAGAACTTGTTCTACATAGCCATATGTTCCTTTCTCTTTCATCTATTTTTTTGGGTGCACACACACACACACACACACACACACACACACACACACACACACACACACACACACACATATATCAAATACTTAGAGGAAGACTTATGTTCATTTAAAAGTGGTGGGTGGTGCAGCAGTTAATGTTATCACCTCACAGCAAGAGGTTGGCTGGTTTGTTTCTCTACTGAGGTGTCTTGTCTGCAAAGTCTGCATGTCCTTCCTGCATTTTTGTGGGTTGCCATCTGGAATGTTTCTCCTTGGGCCTCTCCTGAAAATTGGCTCTGTCCTAGTTGTACTTTCCCGTTCAACAAATGTTAAATAGCATTTTTAATATCCTTAAATCAAATAATCTAATTCTACATAGACTATCTGTGTGTGTCATCCTCAGCTCTAAGCACTTGGTTCCAGGTGAATATGATACTTTATGAAAAGGATTAACTCAATGTGATTGGCTTTGCCATGATACAGAATACATATAATTGAAAATAGAAAAATAAACTTGTCTTTGATGTTTAAGATACCATTTTTCTATGATTGTTGATTCATCTTAGAAAGGTGTGCAGGTGATGTTTATTGCTTCTAGTTGAGAACAGGTTACAAAAAACAACATGGCAGGATATGATAGAAAAACACTCCCCGGGATTCATGAACCTTGCGCCAGGCGCACGCATGGCGTAGGCGCCACAACGCCAGACATGGCCGCCGAGCGATTCAGGTACTATCCAAACCCATGTGCATCAGCGGCATACGCTGGAGTTGCGCCGCCTCCGGCGTAGGTATGTTAAATACCCCATGTGCGGTGTTGCACCATGCAAATGAAGGCAAGTAGCGATTCACGAAATGGCGCAGGCGTAGCATAACAGCACGGCAATGTAAACCAAAAAAAACAGTTTACATATATCCAAACATGACATAGGAGTAACGGAAGGCTGCCAACGTCAGGTGTCATACTGGTGCAACATGGCAATGGGGAAAGAAACCGAGAATGTCAAAAGAAAACATGCAGAAAATGTAAATAACGACATAAATGTTATATGCGCAAAACCACAGCAGAACCCCAGGACATGTCCGCGGAAGGTGAGGAACAATGAAGTAATATGACAATGTCATAAAAGAGCAGTATAAGACACATCAGCATCGCAGCCACAATACACCATAGTATGAATGGAAATCCACAACCACAGCCCAAGGGTTGCCAAGGAGTGGCGGCGGTGTCTGGCACCGTAACCATGTATTAGTAGTCAATGCCATGCAAACGAGGCAGATAATACTGAATCGCAAAACCCCCTCCGGCGTAAGGCTGCACCAAACGGCGCAGCGGTAATACACCGAGGAGTGGCCTAGAGGGAATACCTGTCAATCGCAGAGGGGTGTGCCACTGTAGGAGGAAGCACATTGGAGGCCCGCAAACCTGGGCTGTACAATGCACATCACAGCATCAGGACCGGCATGTGAGGAAATAGATGCGCTGAGAGTACACAATGCGCGCACAGATGCATGTGCACGAGGATGACTAGGTTCCCCAAACCAGTCATGTGACGGCCTCCCCGTCAACAACCATGGATACAGGAAGGTGATGCGGAGAATATGAGGAAATGCGGAAGCAGTGTAATTGGAGTCGTAATGAGCAATTAACACCAATCAACCCACGAAGGGCAATCGGCGGCAGCTGACAACTCTGCATGCAGAAACCTGCAAAACGGGAAAGGGGAGGCATATGAATGCAAAGAAAGTAGGGGATGTTGCAGAAATGCAAAGAGCGAAGAACCGATACAGCACAGCCATGGAGAGAGTTAGCATAACGGCGGCGGCAGACAAAATGCATGAGATGCCATGTGCCTGCAGGATGCACTCCTGTAAATAGTAGGTGCAACGTGCAGAAACAGTAAAGTAAGGTGTAAAGCTAAACCAATGCAGGCAAGTGTAATGTAACACCAAAGGCAACAGCGTTGCAGTGCCAACGGTAAAACACGGAAGATAACCCACAGATACGGCAGCAGAGACACACCCAATGACATCACCGGGTGTACAGCACAACACTATAAAGTGGGAATGCACACAACACACAGCGCGAATTCCCAAATGCTGCGCCTTACGGTGTAAACACACGGGGAACTTTTAAAATGTATATGTTGGGTGCTGCCGTGGCCGTGATGCATCGGCATGTGTTAGAGACAGACGGAGTTGCAGAGGAGGGTGCCGACAACTACCGGAGGCCTCAGAGGAGAAGGAGAGTGTTCAGACCAAGGGTGACCTACCAGGGGCTGCAAGAACTGGAAATAGTAGAGCGTTACAGGGTGGACAGGGACACGTTACAGCAAATAGTTGAGCTGTGCCGGCCACGCCTGAGAACAAGAGACAACAGAGGGGAGCCCATCCCAGTGGACACAAAGGTATGTGTAAGCCTGCGAATACTGGCAACAGATACCTTTCAAAGGCCAACCGGGGATATAATGGGCATCTCACAGGCATCAGCATCCAGGGTACTACACCAGTTTCTGGATGCCATGTTACGACATGCCCATGAGTATATATCCTTCCCCAGATCTCAGGAGGAGTTGGCTAGCAGTATGCGCCACTTCCACCGTGTGGCATAATACCCGGAGGTACTGGGTGCGATAGACTGTACACACATAGAAATCAAGTCATCACCCGGGGAGCAGGCTAGACGCTACATAAACCACAAGGGATTCCCCTCCATCAATTGCCAGGTCGTGCAATGCGCAGGGCATTATCATGGATGTGTGTGCTGGCAGCCCTGGAAGCTAAGACTCCCATATCTGGCATGCCTCACAGCTGTATCAGGTATTCGCCAGGGGGGACATCACACAAGGTCACCTTGTGGGGGATGCTGGCTACGCACTGGAGCCGTGGATGATGACACCCATCAGAAATGCACACACACACATGCAAGAACGCCATAATGAGGCACACGCACAAACCAGAATAATCATAGAGCGTGTGTTTGGGATGTTGAAATCACGGTTCCAGTGCTTGGATACATCCGGTGGAGCCTTGCAGTACTCTCCAGGCACATGTGCCCACATATTCATAGTATGTGCTATGCTACATAATATGATCCTGCGGAAACAGCTGCTGCAGGGACATAATGGTGTAGGGCCACCAAGCCCGCCACAACTGCCAAGGCAAGCACAGGCACAGGGCGTTCAGCGCCATGAACACACTGTGCCAGCCCCAGTAGGCAGACGGAGGCGCACAATATGCCTATGCCTTGGCAAAGAGGGAACGTATAGCACATACCCTGACAGCGTCGGCCCCATGGAATGACACCTCCCTACCTGCACACACAGTGAAATGGACGGCACACAAACATGGCCGCCCGTAATGTGTACTGTATGTGCGGTCCAATGTGACTCCAACATAGGTAGCACCCAAACACTGCACACCCAACAGCCAGCGGAGCATGGAACACAGGGATGCAAGGTGACAGAGAAGTAAGACGCGAAATCTCTACATAGTAAACATAGTGAACGACAACCCGACTATCCGGGAGGGTGGACAGAGCAGGAGACGCCACCCATGGAAAGGACAATCTACAGAAATCCATAGTCGTGCGTTGGGACGATACCCAGACCACGGTACAGTAACAGGACATGCGGGAATATGCTAGGATATGAGGGTGGAGGTAGACACGCCCGGCGCGTCAACGAGGTACTGTGTGCAGCCGCCCCGCGAAAGCAGTATGTATGTGTGAGGTGAGGGTGTCGTGTGTTCCGCTGTGCGGGTGTAATGTGTGTGCCACTGTAAAATGTGTATGTAGGTGACATGTGACAGGCGGAGTGGAATAACATGTGTAGGCATACAGTATAGGAACCACAGGCGTATGTACAGCAGTACTCACAAAGTAGTACAGAGAGCTCCTCACTGGCTAGGCGCGTGGCGACGTAAAACGATGCAAAGCGGAAATGTCACAGAATGTACCACAGGAGTAAAGCCAACATGAGATGCAAAGGACGCATGTACAAACCATGACCGTATGTATGGCGCCGATGTCAACATGATACATCCACAACTTTACACAGAATCAGTCATGTACCGCGGAAATATGCATGTGCTCCCCTGGCACCGATCGTGGCCATGTACCGTACCGTAAATACCGCTGTGTGTTCCACGAGTGTTAAACAAGCAATCGCCACCCGAATAGGTGGCAACCGGTAGCATACAGGCCGTCCCAAGTACAGGACCACAATGACCGTAACCATCTGTGACAAAATGCCAAGGGATAGTCGGCACGTACGAACAACCGCAGATATACTACCGATGTGACGGAGGAATACATGCAGGAAGCACAC
Source organism: Protopterus annectens (assembly GCF_019279795.1). Lineage (NCBI taxonomy): Eukaryota > Metazoa > Chordata > Ceratodontiformes > Protopteridae > Protopterus > Protopterus annectens. The sequence goes on along the minus strand of NC_056727.1, from coordinate 32,277,523 downwards.
ATGCAGGCGATACCGACAGCAGACAACATCAACAAAACCAACACTCCTAGAACAACAGACAGGTAACCTGCAGCTCCCCAAGCAGGGATGGAGCAAACACACAAGCATACCGTGTATGTATAAATGCAAGGGCCACAACCCGTACCCGTCACCCACAGCCGCCGATATACCCCATCGCACAAATCAAAGGGATACAAGCCGAAATAGCAGCATAAACATACAGGCAGTCAATGAGAGTGGCATACCCGCAACATCTCGCGTGGGAAACACTATCAGCAGCGGATGCATACCTGCATCCGTTGTGTACATGAATACAAGAGCTATGTTACACATCCGAATGCACAACACCAACGACAGACGCCGCCAGGACACGGACACCCACATGTCGAACATAATACCATACTCAACACACACAATCCATGGCTAACACCACAGCAAGTTTACCTGACGCCACACATAGCGGCTGCAGTCACACATAACATAACACAATACATACCATCCCCACGAAGGTAGTGCAAAGAACCAACGGCCAGACGAGGAATGAACCATGCCCTAGTTCCGACGCATACCGTACGAATGGAGGAGATGCATAGGTGATATGCGCATAAGTACACACCGAGGAACAGCTATTGGCGTGATGAACCCACATGCCGCAGGTGACGACGGATATAAGGAAGACTCCCAGGATATTCAAACTGTATGTTCATACCGAACAAACACTTTATTGTGAAACGAACTGTTTTGTTGTAACCAGCGAGATTTCAGCGGAATACAGAAAACAACACAGAAAAGGTATGTCGAACCCACGAGATGTATTGGTGTATAATGCATGATATGTATGACGAATCTGCACTGTATGTGAACGGTGTTTCTAAGTAAAGATCCCTGTCCATAAAGCAGAGAGTGGTGAAAGGTGGTTATGTAGTGCTAATCCGCGGAGCATACCAACGACTATGGACAACGTGTGCACAGCAGTGGGACATCATGTACACAGCCAGGATAACTCAAGGGCTGCCATAGGGATTTAAAACACAGAACAATGCCACCACCCACGCCAATGCTGGCAGTGGATGTCCAAGAATGAAGTGCCACAGCAGGGGATAGGACATGTATGTATAGTGTCACAGCACACATGTGTATGTGCATATACTGTCGATGTCATACGGAATGTGCGCACGATGTGCACGTATGCCTCACAGTACGGGTGACTATGTCAAGTATGTGTAATGTAAAGCTGTCATGATGGATATGTTCAGACATCATACACAGTATCACAGGCATAGCATGCATGATGGAGGTATGGCCTAGTGTTATGTACATAAACAGGACATGTATGGCCTGCACATATGGGACAGAGTAGTAGTAGAATAGCCACCGAAAATGGAAGGAACAGCAAGTAACCATGTCCAAACGATCTGTAGCAGGTGCAATGTGTGCAACAATGACGTCCGGCAGGTCCGTGTGTAAACACATGTGCAATGTACACAGTAGTGTCACCCCCCCATGGTAGTGTCCACTGAACAGCAGAGGTGGATGTCAACTGCATGTCTACACAGTACTGCCGCTGTGGTGGTACCATGTGTATGTGTCACCCTATCAGCAAGGGAGCTATCACATGACCAGTGTCACAGTGTGTCCCTGTGGGATGTGCACAGGACCTATGTCCCACAGCATGGTGTGTGTCCAGTCTGCGGAGGTTACACAGACGCCCAGGCTGAGCAATGTGGCATGTGTGCACATATGCAGGAGTGCTCCATTCACCCTGCCCACTGCAAACGACATGTAGGAGTACTACATGCATCAGTAATGTGGAGAACATGGCCCATGGCAGAGTAGATGACATCCCTGTGTAAGTGGCATGCAGGTGAATACAGATGTGCTCCCCGTCAATCATCTGCATATGTAAACTGTCTGAGCCTGGTATACATCACGGCATGACTATACCGTGACATGTAAAGTTGTAGGCGTTGTGGAAGGTACACCACGAATGTGTTATTGTAACACTGCCCGTGTGTACATGTGTGTATGGCACAGGTACAAGGGCACCCAATGTACCATCAAGACATATAGTCCAGATATGTGTGGCCCTGCAGATGTGTACCCATGCCACAGTGGAATATGGCAACCACAGCACCATGTGGGGCATGTGTGTACAGCAACCATGTACAATGTGATATGCATGTATAGGGACAGTATCCATGTGATACCCAGTGCATGAGTGTCGCTATGCAAAGGTGATGTGTATGCACTATGTGTGATGTATCTGACGCAATGACATCTACACGATATATCTGCCACACCGACACCTGCATGGTTGTTAGCAGTATGAGCAGGTGGAGCTAGAATGCTGCCAGGTACGTAGATGTGGGATATGTAGGCATGGAGAGTACTCTGTGACAGCATGTTGTGTATGTAAGCAAATAGTGAACATGAGGGGCCACATGACTGAGGACTGTGTAATGCCACATGTACCTGACATGTTGTAGGTAGCATGATATGCTTGCACCACTGTGTGACCTGTCCAGGAGTCACATGGCCTAACATCCTGAGACACAGGGTATGATGTGATGGTGGATGTGTACATTGGCAATACCAGAATGTGGAATGGTGGTGAAGGGAAATGAGGGGATAATGTCTGATCTGTTACCCTCTG
>NC_056727.1:32254151-32274370 GCF_019279795.1 Protopterus annectens | reverse complement strand
CCCAAGTGTGGGCCCTCACGCGGTGTGGTGGTATGTCTGTGTTGTTTGGCTACATCCACATTCAATGTAGCATACAACAGTCATCCAGGCATTGCCAACACAGATATTGCTGGCATCATGCCTGCCAATGGGGTACCTACCACCACTACATACTCTCACTCACTACAGGGTTCCAATCCATAGATGGACATTGCATTGCCCCTGTGGACACATACATGGTACTGTCATGCACACGTTATGTCCTAGGACACTGTCCCAATGTCACCTCCAGTCTCCGTAGCTGTTATATCCCGCCAACCTGGTTGTTATGTGTCTCTGCTGCAGCCCACTTACTTGACTGCTAGCCCATTCATGGACGTTGTGTACCTTGACCACCACACTACCGCATCTATCACACTACACATGGGTGGTACTGCATTGCACGTGTGGGACTGCATTTGTACACCCATGACTGGGCCATTCAGTATGGCATTGGGCCACATCCTCACATCCATGCTTCACACACTCATTGACGACCTCCATGCCTTTACTGGCACCCTTGTTGGGCTTCTGTGCGCCACAGCACACCACATCCACATGCTGGCCACCTGTCATACCATTGCATGGGTGGTTGGTGTGGTACAGAGGGTAACAGATCAGACATTATCCCCTCATTGCCCTTCAGCACCATTCCACATTCTGGTATTGCCAATGTACACATCCACCATCACATCATACCCTGTGTCTCAGGATGTTAGGCCATGTGACTCCTGGACAGGTCACACAGTGGTGCAAGCATATCATGCTACCTACAACATGTCAGGTACATGTGGCATTACACAGTCCTCAGTCATGTGGCCCCTCATGTTCACTATTTGCTTACATACACAACATGCTGTCACGGAGTACTATCCATGCCTACATATCCCACATCTACATACCTGGCAGCATTCTAGCTCCACCTGCTCATACTGCTAACAACCATACAGGTGTCGGTGTGGCAGATATATCATGTAGATGTCATTGCGTCAGATACATCACACATAGTGCATACACATCACCTTTGCATAGCGACAGTCATGCACTGGGTATCACATGGATACTGTTCCTATACATGCATATCACATTGTACATGGTTGCTGTACACACACATCCCCCACATGGTGCTGTGGTTGCCATATTCCACTGTGGCGTGGGTACACATCTGCAGGGCCACACATATCTGGACTATATGTCTTGCTGGTACATTGGGTGCCCTTGTACCTGTGCCATACACACATGTACACACGGGCAGTCTTACAATAACACATTCGTGGTGTACCTTCCACAACGGCTACTTTACATGTCACGGTATAGTCATGCCGTGATGTATACCAGGCTCAGACAGTTTACATATGCAGATGACAGACGGGGAACACATCTGTACTCACCTGCATACCACTTACACAGGGATGTCATCTACTCTGCCATGGGCCATGTTCTCCGCATTACTGATGCATGTAGTACTCATACATGTCATTTGGAGTGGGCAGGGTGAATGGAGCACTCCTGCATATGTGCACACATGCCACATTGCTCAGCCTGGGCGTCTGTGTGACCTCCGCAGACTGGACACACACCATGCTGTGGGACATAGGTCCTGTGCACATCCCACAGGGACACACTGTGACACTGGTCATGTGATAGCTCCCTTGCTGATAGGGTGACACATACACATGGTACCACCACAGCGGCAGTACTGTGTAGACATGCAGTTGACATCCACCTCTGCTGTTCAGTGGACACTACCATGGGGGGGTGACACTACTGTGTACATTGCACATGTGTTTACACACGGACCTGCCGGCCGTCATTGTTGCACACATTGCACCTGCTACAGATCGTTTGGACATGGTTACTTGCTGTTCCTTCCATTTCGGGTGGCTATTCTGCTACTACTCTGTCCCATATGTGCAGGCCATACATATCCTGTTTATGTACATAACACTAGGCCATACCTCCATCATGCATGCTATGCCTGTGATACTGTGTATGATGTCTGAACATATCCATCATGACAGCTTTACATTACACATACTTGACATAGTCACCCATACTGCGAGGCATACGTGCACGTCGTGCGCACATTCCGTATGACATTGACGGTATATGCCCATACACATGTGTGCTGTGACACTATACATACATGTCCTATCCCCTGCTGTGGCACTTCATTGTTGGACATCCACTGACAGCATCGGCATGGGTGGTGGCTTTGTTCTAGGTTTTAAATCCCTATGGCAGCCCTTGAGTTATCCCGGCTGTGTACATGATGTCCCACTGCTGTGCACACGTTGTCCACAGTCGTTGTTATGCTCCGTGGATTAGCACTACATAACCACCTTTCACCACTCTCTGCTTTATGGACAGGTATCTTTACTTACAAACACCGTTCACATACAGTGCAGATTCGTCATACATATCATGCGTTATACACCAGTACATCTCGTGGGTTCGACATACCTTTCTAGTGTTGTTTTCCATATTCCGCTGGAATCTCGCTGGTTACAATAAAACAGTTCGTTTCACAATAAAGTGTTTGTTCGGTATGAACATACAGTTTGAATATCCTGGGAGTCTTCCTTATATCCGTCATCACCTGCGGCATGTGGGTTCATCACGCCAATAGCTGTTCCTCGGTGTGTACTTATGCGCATATCACCTATGCATCTCCTCCATTCGTACGGTACGCCGTGAACTAGGGCATGGTTCATTCCTCGTCTGGCCGTTGGTTATTTGCACTACCTTCGTGGGGATGGTATGTATTGTGTTATGTTATGTGTGACTGCAGCCGCTATGTGTGGCGTCAGGTACATTTCGCTGTGTTGTTAGCCATGGATTGTGTGTGTTGAGTATGGTATTATGTTCGACATGTGGGTGTCCGTGTCCTGGCGGCGTCTGTCGATGGCGTTGTGCATTCGGATGTGTAACATAGCTCTTGTATTCATGTACAGCGGATGCAGGTATGCATCCGCTGCTGATAGTGTTTCCCACGCGAGATGTTGCGGGTATGCCGCTGTCATTGACTGCCTGTATGTTTTTGCTGCTATTTCGGCTTGTATCCCTTTGATTTGTGCGATGGGGTATATCGGCGGCTGTGGGTGACGGGTACGGGTTGTGGCCCTTGCATTTATACATACACAGTATGCTTGTGTGTGTGCTCCATCCCTGCTTGGGGAGCTGCAGGTTACCTGTCTGTTGTTCTAGGAGTGTTGGTTTTGTTGATGTCGTCTGGTGTCGGTATCGCCTGCATGTGTACTTCCTGCATGTATTCCTCCGTCACATCGGTAGTATATCTGCGGTTGTTCGTACGTGCCGACTATCCCTTGGCATTTTGTCATGGATGGTTACGGTCATTGTGGTCCTGTACTTGGGACGGCCTGTATGCTACCGGTTGCCACCTATTCGGGTGGCGATTGCTTGTTTAACACTCGTGGAACACACAGCGGTATTTATGGGATGGTACGTGGCCACGATCGGTGCCAGGGGAGCACATGCGTATTTCCGCGGCACATGACTGATGGTGTGTAAAGTTGCCGACGTATCGTGTTGACATTAGCATATCGGCGACAAACATACGGTCATGGTTTGTACATCGCCCTTTGCATCTCATGTTGGCTTTACTCCTGTGGTACATTCTGGGACATTTCGCTTTGCATCGCTTTTACGCGCGCCTAGCCAGTGAGGAGCTCTCTGTACTACTTTGTGGGTACTGCTGTACATACGCCTGTGGTTCCTATACTGTATGCCTACACATGTTATTCCACTCCGCCTGTCACATGTCACCTACATACACATTTTACAGTGGCACACACATTACACCCGCACAGCGGAACACACGACACCCTCACCTCACACATACACATACTGCCGCTTTCGCAGGGACGGCTGCACACAGTACCTACGTTGGCCGCATCGCCGGCGGCGGTGTCTACCTCCGCCCTCATATCCTTAGAATATTCCCCGCACATGTCCTGTTACTGTACCGTGGTCTGGCGATCGTCCCAACTCGCGCATATGCATTTCTGTAGGTTGACCTTTCCATGGGTGGCGTTCCCTGCTCTGTCCACCCTCCCGGATAGTCGGGTTGTCGTTCACTATGTTTACTATGTAGAGATTTCGCGTCTTACTTCTCTGTCACCTTGCATCCCTGGGATTCCCTGTTTAACCTGTTGTACTTTATATCTGTGTATGTTTACATATATTTCTACGTGTGTAATGATATCTATCTCCATATCTGTGTATGCACATATGTACATATGTAGACACCTTGCGCTGAAGGTGGCAGCATAGGGCTACGTGGTCTGCTGTAGGACCCGCGTGCGGTTGAGGTGTTGGCATTCCATGCTCCGCTGGCTGTTGGGTGTGCAGTGTTTGGGTGCTGCCTATGTTGGAGTCACACATAGGACCGCCCATACGGTACACATTACGGGAGGCCATGTTTGTGTGCCGTCCATTTCACTGTGTGTGCAGGTAGGGAGGTGTCAGTCCATGGGGCCTATGCTGTCAGAGTATGTGCTATACGTTCCCTCTTTGCCAAGGCATAGGCATATTGGGTACGCCTCCGTCTGCCTACTGGGGCTGGCACAGTGTGTTCATGTCGCTGAACGCTCTGTGCCTGTGCTTGCCTTGGCAGTTGTGGCGGGCTTGGTGGCCCTACACCATTATGTCCCTGCAGCAGCTGTTTCCGCAGGATCATATTATGTAGCATAGCACATACTATGAATATGTGGGCACATGTGCCTGGAGAGTACTGCAAGGCTCCACCGGATCTATCCAAGCACCGGAACCGTGATTTCAACATCCCAAACACAAGCTCTATGATTATTCTGGTTTGTGCGTGTGCCTCATTATGGCGTTCTTGCATGTGTGTGTGTGCATTTCTGATGGGTGTCATCATCCACGGCTCCAGTGCGTAGCCAGCATCCCCCACAAGGTGACCTTGTGTGATGTCCCCCCTGGCGAATACCTGATACAGCTGTGAGGCATGCCAGATATGGGAGTCGTGGTAGCTTCCAGGGCTGCCAGCACACACATCCATGATAATGCCCTGCGCATTGCACACGACCTGGCAATTGATGGAGGGGAATCCCTTGCGGTTTATGTAGCGTCTACCCTGCTCCCCGGGTGGTGACTTGATCTCTATGTGCGTACAGTCTATCGCACCCAGTACCTCCGGGTATTGTGCCACACGGTGGAAGTAGCGCATATTGCTAGCCAACTCCTCCTGAGATCTGGGGAAGTATATATACTCATGGGCATGTCGTAACATGGCATCCAGAAACTGGTGTAGTACCCTGGATGCTGATGCCTGTGAGATGCCCATTATATCCCCGGTTGGCCTTTGAAAGGTACCTGTTGCCAGTATTCGCAGGCTTACACATACCTTTGTGTCCACTGGGATGGGCTCCCCTCTGTTGTCTCTTGTTCTCAGGCGTGGCCGGCACAGCTCCACTATTTGCTGTAACGTGTCCCTGTCCACCCTGTAACGCTCTACTATCTCCAGGTCTTGCAGCCCCTGGTAGGTCACCCTTGGTCTGAACACTCTCCTTCTCCTCTGAGGCCTACGGTAGTTGTCGGCACCCTCCTCCGCAACTCCGTCTGTCTCTGTCACATGCCGATGCATCACGGCCACGGCGGCACCCAACATATACATTTTTAAAGTTCCCCGTGTGTTTACACCCTAAAGTGCAGCGTTTGGGAATACGCGCTGTGTGTTGTGTGCATTCACACTTTATACCGTTGTGCTGTGCACCCGGTGATGTCATTGGGTGTGTCTGTGCGGCCGTATCTGTGGATTATCTTCCGTGTTTTACCGTTGCAAATGCAACGCTGTTGCCTTTGGTGTTGCATTACACTTGCCTGCATTGGCTTAGCTTTGCATCTTACCTTACTGTTTCTGCACGTTGCACCTACTATTGCCTGGGGTGCATCCTGCAGGCACATGGCATATCATGCAATTTGTCTGCCGCCGCCGTTATGCTACCTCTGTACTTGGCTGTGCTATATCGCTTCTTTGCTCTTTGCATTTCTGCTACATCCCCTACTTTGTTTACATTCATATGCCTCCCCTTTCCCGTTTTGCGGGATTCTGCATGCAGAATTGTCAGCTGCCGCCGATTGCCCTTCGTGGGTTGATTGGTGTTGATTGCTCATTCCGACTCCAATTACACTGCTTCTGCATTTCCTCATATTCTCCGCATCACCTTCCTGTAACCATGGTTGTTGACGGGCCGGCCGTCACATGACTGGGTTGGGGAACGTAGTCATCCTCGTGCATATGCATCTGTGCGCGCATTGTGTACTCTCAGCGCATCTATTTCCTCACACGCCGGTCCTGATGCTATGATGTGCATTGTACAGCCCATGTTTGCGGGGCTCCTATGTGCTTCCTCCTACTGTGGCACACCCCTCTGCGATTGACATGTATTCCCTCTAAGCCACTCCTCGGTGTATTACCGCTGCGCCGTTTGGTGCAGCCTTACGCCGGCGGGTGTTTTGCGATTCAGTATTATCTGCCTCATTTGCATGGCATTGACTACTAATACATGGTTACGGCGCCGGACACCGCCGCCAATCCTTGGCAACCCTTGGACTATGGTTGTGGCTTTCCATGCATACTATGGTGTATTGTGGCTGTGATGCTGATGTATCTTATAGTGCTCTTTTATGACATTGTCATATTATTTCATTGTTCCGCACCTTCCGCGGACATGTCCTTGGGTTCTGCTGTGGTTTTTGCGTACATACCATTTATGTCGTTATTTACATTTCCTGCATGTTTTCTTTTGACATTCTCGGTATCTTTCCACATTGGCATGTTGCACCAGTATGACACCTGACGTGGGCAGCCTTCCGTTACTCCTATGTCATGTTTGGATATATGTAATCCGTTATTTTTGGTTTACATTGCCGTGCCCTTATGCTACGCCTGCGCCACTTCGTGAATCGCTACATGCCTTCATTTGCATGGTGCAACACCGCACATGGGGTGTTTAACATACCGACGCCGGTGGCAGCGCAACTCTGGCGCACGCCGGTAGTGCACGTGGAATTGGGATGTACCTGAATCGCTCGGCGGCCATGTCTGGCGTTGTGGCGCCTACGCCATGCGTGCGCCTGGCGCAAGGTTCATGAATCCCGGGGAATGTGTATACAATGGCCCCAAAAATAGGGATAAATTTTAAGTATTTCTCATTTTAATTTAGACAGTTGCTAGACTGACAAGATTTGTGTTGGCATGCATATTCTGAAGGATATGAAGTCTGAAACTCATATATATATATATATATATATATATATATATATATATATATATATATATATGTCATTATTTGTTGACTTCATTCCTCTCCTCTGATTTGCCACAAAACCTCAAATTTTTGGATTGTTCTATTGAGGATTGTGTAAACAATACAATAGAGAAGTAGTTGAGAAGCATTGGGAACATGAGCCAAAAATTACTATAGCAAATGGTGAAGTGTACATCAGATTGGATCAGCCATTGCCAACAGTTCAAAAACGTAGATGCAAGAACACTAGATAATAGCAGTTAATGAAGAAAATACAAAAGTAGCATTGCTACACACTGCCATTACAGTGTCTTACATACAGCAAGAAACAAAGTAATTAATTATCAAGATTTGCAGGAAAAAATGAGAGCAATGTGGAGGAAAATTGCCCAGACTCTTCCAATACTAGTAGTAGGAGCAATGGGTCCGGAAAAAAAAAACAAACACTACAGTTATTTTTTACATATGCTACCTATAAATGTAATTCCATATGAATTGCAGGAATCAATTCTGGGCCCGTTGTGGGTGCTACGAAGAACACTTTTGGATAACAAAGATTGAAGCAATATTATTTTCATGAACTTTAACCATACCCTGACTTAGGAGCAGTGTCCATTCCCATAAAGGTATTAGAAACCCAAAAGATTTGGAGAACTTAAACCATACATCTGACATATCTACTTAAATGTCAAGTTTATAAAACAACATGCAACCTGTCCAAGTTTAACCCAGACATATGTATAACTAACCTATTATCTTTTAAATGGAATATCCAAAAAATCCTACCCTTATGCGATGCTTTAAATGAATTCAATGCAACTTTCCTAAATAGCCTGACAACTCCTAGAAGGAAGGGAGTTGTTTGTCTTTTGACTTTTTCCCGGTAAGGGGTCGCTACAACGGAACTCCGGTCCGCTAATGACTGGCAGTAGATTTTTACGAAATGCCGAGGTGCCAGCTCGACGCCCAACCTTCAACGAAGGCACGCCCATTTACGCACGCATGTCTTTCAAACGCTACCCAACCGCGGGGAAGACATGCAGACTCCACACACAAGGCACTCCCAAGCCACGCCGAGAATCGAACGGGAGAACCTCTTGCTGTGAGGTAACAACCCTACTGCCGTACCACCGCGGCAGCCTAGAAGGAAGAGAGTAAAAACAAATAATGCAACTTGGCTATCTAAAAATAGTAAAATGCTAAATCAGGATAAATAAAAAGTGTGGAAAGACTGGTAGAAATACAATACATCACAATATCTCAAACATCAGAATGCTCAACATCTGTAATAAAAAGCAAATAAATTAAGGCAAAAAACTATACTAGAACACTCTAAACAATACCTAACACAACCCTAAAAAGATTTCAGTCGTCTATTAAAGGAATCCTGCATCCTGGTCAAAAATTCAACTCTAATCCTTCTCCCAAATACTCATCACCCAAACCTACAATAGAGTTAATCTCTTATTTCAAAGATAGTATAGTGTTCTTAACCAAGGATTCCGACATCTAATCCCAAGCCTGCCCAAAAGCCACATATCACTGCAACCACTTTCACCTTCATACCAGTGCCCTCATTCTGTATAACACAAGTCAAACTCAAACCATGCTCAGCTTCAGCTGGCGACCTTCCAAGAGAGTACCTTAAAACAGCAGCCATTAGCATTGCCGATCTTTTCTCAATCCATATAAATGGGTCAGCTTTGGAATCTCATGGTCCCTTTCTTTGTAAACAATCACACATTATCTAGCTACACAAAGTAGGAAATTCAACAGACATCAGTAACCATACACTGACAGCGAAATTACAGTAGGTTTATTGGAGAATAGTAGGCCAATCGCCCTGAAGTCAGAATCAAAACATTTATTCTGTGTTTATGAGGTAAAGACCTTCACCATCATGCTCCTCACACTAGATATGCACCTGCACTTCAACAGTCAACCCCAAAAACTGACTCCCTCTCAGAATCCTTACTCTTCTCCACTCAGTCACTTAGTCTATCTTCCCCTTCTCTCTACCACACTAACTCCCTCTGCTGTCACTTTAGCCTGCATTATCCCTACCTTAGCCCTTCTGCCTCCTTCATTTTACCCTTTAAGTTAACTTCTTCGCACTGCTAATAAATTACACTTTTTCTATTCCTACATTCAAACCATGATTGTAAAACAAATTTTCACTGTTGTTATCAAATGTATTCCATGTTATCGTCAAAGTATTCTATGTGGTTATTATTTTATTTTAATGTAATACTACTGTTTTATATACCCTGTATTGCTGTGTAAAATCTCCTTGTATGTAATTAAATGTGGAGCTTTTCTCCCTGGGCCTCCAATGAAAATTGACTCATTTCCGGCCCAGTGGACTTTCCCGGGAAACAAATGCAATAAATAAATGAATGAATGAATAAATATATAAACCCACCCTGTCTGAAATACTTGAAAAACATGTCTTCCATACCTCCCACAGTACTAACCATGGACTTCCAACCCTTACAGATACTACAAAAGATAGAGATAATGACAAACTAGTCTCCCCTTTATTTCTATACTTGTCTACAGCCTTCAAGTCTCCCCCTTATTTCTATACTTGTCTACAGCCTTCAAGACAATTTGTCACAGCAAACCTCAGACTGAAAAAGTGCAAAAGGAATACTACTGGTCAATAACTACTTCAAACTGCTCAACTATCCCTGATTTTGCCTCAAACTATCCCCCTTCCCCTTATAAAATGTTTTGATTTTCTGGTAAATCACTGAAGATTACAGTCAGTCCATAATGTCAGACATTAGAGTTTCATACTTGGTCTTTAGGAAATCTAGGTTGTTGAAAAGCCGGTTATTCTCTGACTAACATGAATTAGAGTAATACTTGAAAGTTATACCTGATTTTGGACTTGTACAGACTCTGGTGGCCATCAGTCTAGTATGAACCTATGAACCTACTACTTATACACAGAACATGGCATAACAATAAATTGAATGCACCATTCATACTTATTTCTTCCTACAACATATACTCCAAATTCAAGACTTGACATCAATAATGAAAGAATTTAAATAATCTCATACATAAAAACATGTACTAACATGTAGCACCCTTCAGTAGGCTTGTAAGCATGTACCAGAATGTCTTACTGGAGCCATGTTTTTGTGTGAAGTGGACCATTCTTTCAATTGAGCCAGCAGGAAAACCTACCTAGTATCTGACCAATAAAACATGGCCATAATCACTGCCATATAGAGCAGCAGGAAGTGAAGTGACAACTCCGGTTTCACAACCTCTCAACAAAACTAATTCTAAACTTAAATGTCAATTCCCACAAAAGTAAAACACAATAAATATTGTATAAAATTACCTAACTAATAAGCCACGCTAAAACCTTCTAACAATGACCACATCTTCTTAGTTGAACTAAAATCCTGCAGAGTAAAGGAAAAAGAACATAGTGAACCTCCTATGAAACCAGACTCCCAAGCAATCAGTGGAAATATAGCCAGTTAGCAATGTGAATAACACTCCTCCATTAATACAAACACACACCGAAACTACTGAACACTCAGAGTGCAGGGAATCTAACAACCTGTAAAAAATGGAACCTATAATACAATGTTTTACGCTATATAAACAATCTAACATGGAAACAAGAAGTACATCAAATACATACTGTTGACTTAAATTTCTCCAGTAATAAAACCAAACACGAGATGCAATCAATAACACACAGTTTAAATCTGAATCTCCCAAACATAATGTCCACTTACCTGTAATGTCCAGGTGTGTAGTCTAAACAAGTGGCATTAATTTTGCGAGCAGCCTTCACCTACAAAGCTGACTGCCTTCTCCAGATGACTTGCACAGACTCTACAAAACAGCTTAAACAGCAGAATATAGCCATAATCTGTAAAACTACAAAATTCAAATCACTTGTAGCGAATCATGACAGTCATTTATAATCCCACTATCACCAACCACAAAAAGTAATTCTTTAAAAAGTAGTAATTTAATAACAAAAGGCTGCACTAACCTCTTGTCCAACCCTCCCTTCTGAGTTCCACAACTGAGCAGAATTCTGTAGAAAGTGGCATACATCATCTCATAAAACAGCATACCCATCCCCAAACAATTAAGCCAAGCCTTGTCTCTCCGCATGATGCACCTAGACAATGTAAGACTTTACTACTTCATAATTAATGCATAAATAGATTACACTAGTTAACGCATTCAGATAAATAGATACATTGAATTGCATAAGACATTTTAAACAGCTCAGCATTTAAACCTCTCATTCAAAGAATTGAAAGTCAGTACCGAGCCAGAAACCAATGCACTTCACACCTCATCAATTTGGATATGACCATTTTCACCTTTACTGGCACACATTATTTACTCCAGTATGTCTAAGATCAAAAATGCTTAACAGAAGGTCAAGGATCACTGTAGCAATTTTAGAAATACTAACATGCAAAACCAATTGACTCAGGCCTCTCTTACCACAAACTGAGAACTATTTAACTATTTTTTATATATTTACTCAACATTTTAGTTAATGTAACAAACTTAAAGAAACTCAGTTTGCAGTGGAGATTGATAGCTGCAGAAAAGGATAATAAAGCTACATATACAGTTGTAAGTGCCCTATTTATAGGCTTGTAACACACTTGGAACCAATGTGAAAAAATAATTTCAGTGAAAATCAGAGGAACCACAAATATCAGTTGCCCAAGAGGAGAGTTGGAAAACAGACGTTGGCATGAGAGGAAACACAATCATTTTAATGATGTGCTTCTCCTGCAAGAACCAAAATCTCTGAATGTATGAGTTGGGTTAAGCTTACAGAAACTGACATATCAAAATGGCCTGAAACACAAAAGCAAAAAGAACATTAAAGTATTTGGCTGATATACTTTTTGTTGTAGTCGTGTAAACATGCAGTCACCAATGCACATACTGTCTGTAAAAATACCATGCATATACTTTTTGTCCAAGTCTTCTTGACAAGCTGTAAAAGATCTCAGCCTTCAGTGCAGAGAAGGTAGGACATGCTCCTTCAATATTCCCACATATTGCAACTCCATGCAGGTCACCCAAGAGTCACCAGGAATGCAGCTCTAAGCATGTTATGCCCACTAACTCTGCCTCCATACAAGGATGTGACTTAGTCAAAAGGATATAGGCTCATAGGAGCTGCAAATCAACTGAGCTGCAAGGACATATTAGCTTTGCCAGTACCCACCCTTAATTTCCTTCCTTTTCAAGAAGGACTAGGCCATTCATACCAGTGATGAATTTATGACATTATGAATATCAACCAGTTATCCTTTTTAAAGGCAAACAGTGTATCAGACTGTTTTAACTTGTAGGTAGTTTGTTCTAGACAGGCGGGTAAGCACTGTGTTACAAATCTATACCTCCAACACATGCTGTTATTTGTTGGAGTGGATTTATACCTATGCTACTAGTATTAGCTGGGCTATTTGGTTTATGCAGGTAAAAGAGTTTTTGGATTACTGCATCATTTGTAACCAGCAAAGCCTACTTGCTCCACCATAGTAACACATTATAATCCTGTCCATAACTGTAACCTGCATCTTAAACCAAAAAGAGCTGTTCTCATAACACTACCACTGCAGAAGGCAGTGGAGCTCTCATCACACACTTGCACGTGGGCACGCACACACACACACACTAAATTTATCCCCTAAACTAACCCTAAACACCTAAACTAACCCTAAATATTCAAAATCTTACACACTTTTAATCTATCCTCTTAATCAGTCTATCCCCAAACCTATAATACACACACACACTTGTGTAGGTGTGCATGTGTTTCATGTTCATGTTCATGTTCATGTTCGTGTTCATGTTCATACTAGGCTATCTGCCCGAGGGCATTTACAAGCCTAGCCCATAGTTTTGTGGCTTATGCCACCCCTTTAGTATGGGGAACTATACCCATTATTTTGCTGTGTCTCTGTCGAGCAGTGACACTGAGGTAATCCCTGGGGTATATCTGCGATCTCCCATCCATTGGTCAAGATTTCTCTTGAACAAGGCCAGCGAGGTGCTCTGCCTCACATATACCGGGATTTTATTCCACAGCATAGGGAGTCTTTGGGTGATGAATCTATCCCTCCAGCACGTCCTATTAATAGCCGTGGCGAGGTTTAAGTCTCCCGCCCTTGTGGCTCTGACGGATCTAGATTTTTTGAGGTGAAGCATATTCATCAAATCTGGGTTTGACATGGCCTTGTATGTTAGGCAAAGGTCACCTCTGAGCAAGCGAGCGACTGAATAGAGCTGGAGTTCTTTCAGTCGGGCAGCATAGGACAGATGTTTGAGACCCTTTATCCTTTTGGTGAGGAACTTTTGTGGCCTCTCCAGCTGCTGCAAGTGTCGGGTCAGATACATTCCGAATGGGGCATTGTACTCAATCATTGGTCTGATGAGTGATGAGTATAGGGAGACTATGACCTCCCTTGATCTAGATGAGAATCCCTTCATGATAAGGTGGGCAATGTAGAAGGTCTTCCTAACTACTTTAGCTACATGGGTGTCGAATGACAGACTACTATCAACCTGGGTCCCCAGGTCCCTGATAACTTCTTCTGTGCTCAGTGGATTGCCACCTATTTGGTAGCTAGGGGTAACCTTGTTTTTCCCGAAGGGTATGACTATGCATTTTTGGCATTTAACTTTAGGCCATGGCTCTGGCACCAGTTATCCATTTCTGTGAGACCCTTCTGAAGGATATCTGTGTCAGATGTGTTTTCTACTATGGCCCAGTTTGCAGTCATCTGCAAACTTTGTCAGCCATAACCCTCCTGTGTTTGCTTGTACTTGGAAAAGTAGATGCCAAACAAGAGTGGGCCCAGGACTGAGCCCTGTGGTACACCACTTGTGACAGGCTTTGAGTCTGACATGGCGCCAGCAACTCTGACCCTGTGGGTTCTGTCACTCAGCCAGTTTGCAACCCATCTTGTGATGTATGGGTTAACATTTAAGCTGATGAGTTTTTCAATGATACCCGAGTGGGGTATTGTATCGAAGGCCTTCGCCAGATCGAGGTAGGCTGTATGGACTGCCTTTCCCTCATCAATGGCTTTGGTGACTGTTTCGAAAAAGTCAACCAAGTTTAGAAGGCATGATCTGCCTTTGACAAAGCCAAACTGGGATGGATCCAAAGTCTGCAAATTCCCTATGTCTTTATTTATGAGGTCCATTATGATCCTCTCCATGGCTTTGCAGATAAGGCTTGTCAAGCTAATGGGCCGGTAATTTCCAGGGTCGGTGGAGGCACCGCCTTTGTGAAGTGGGACCACAGTTGCAGTGCGCCACTCCTGGGTACGTATCCAGAGGTAAGACTATGATTAAACAGCTGTCCTAGCTGTGGGTTTAATTCCTCGTTGAGTTCGTGGAGCACACAGCCGGGGTCACCATCAGGTCCCATGGATGCTGTGTTTTTTGCTTTGGAGAGAGCAGTTCTCACTTGGGCGTTGCAGATGTTTGGGGGGCTGCAATCGCTTGGTATAGATATCTCTCCTTTTGGGGAGGGGAGAAGTTTGCACTGAACCTGTCAGCCAGTATGTTGGCAATGTCTGTAGGATCAGTAATCTTCACATCATTTTGAACTAGTTCTGAGCATATCTGGGAGTTTCCTCCCAGGTTTCTAACATAGCTAAAGAAGGCCTTATGATTGTCTTTGAGTCTTTAGCTATTTTTCTCTCAAAATTTGCTTTGGATGATTTTATGAGAGCTCTTAGTTTTTACTTATAGTGATCAAGGGTGTCTTACCTTTTAAGGATTTTGCTCTATCTTGTAGTAGCTTCCTCCTTTTGTTGTAGAGTTTGTTTATGGCTGGGGTCCACCAGACTGGACGCTTGCCTTTGGTACAAAGAGTCTTTGTTTTGCTTGGGATTGCCTTATCCATGCAGTCCTGCAGGTGCTGGTAGAAGGCATTTGTAAGTGATTCAGCGGCTTGAGTACTGTTTTCCGGCTCGGGGCCTTAAAGGAGACCACACTAGTCTTTAGAAGTGTGAAGTCGGCTTCGAGAAGTTCTTTACTGTGGTCTTTTTATTTCAGGTGGGGGTGGGATGAGGACCTCCAGCGAGATTAGTTTGTGATCTGATCTCACCAGTGAGGGGTATACTTCCGGTGTTGAACATTGTGCTCCCATGTTCGTGATGATGAGATCAAGTATGTTTTCTCCTCTTGTGGGGATGGTGACTAGTTGTTCCATGGCATTTGAGTTTATGAATTCCAGGAACTTTTGGGCTAGGGTGTTTGGGCTTGAGTAGTGTTCCCAGTCTATATTAGGGTAATTGAAGTCACCTAGTATGATGGTGTTTGGTGATACATTTATCCCCTCTAGTGTTTTCAGGAAGGCCATGTGAGGTTCCTGAGTTTGTGAGGGTGGCCTGTAACATGCTACAATTTGCAGAGCAGTCTTGCCTATGGTTAATTGCACCTGGATGGTCTCCCATGCATCGTGCGTTGCCACCAGTCTTGAGGTGTGGGTGTCCTTGATGAATATGGATACCCCCCCTCCTTTCTTGGCATTGTCTGGATTTTGGGGCCGGAACGCATGATAAGAGGTAAAACCTGATAGTGCTGGGGTGCTCTCAGGAGCCTTGAACCAGGTTTCTGTCACTGCACAGACATCGATGTTCTCCATACTGAGAAGGGCCTCGAGTGCGTGCATTTTGAGATTTAGACTTCTGGCATTGAGCAGCATTACCCTTAGTTTTTTTCCTTTTTTGTGTTCTAGGGTGGTAGGTTTAGAATTTGAGCCTTGCCTAAAAATGTGTATATATACATATGTGTGTGTGTGTGTGTGTGTGTGCGTATATATATATATATATATATATATATATATATATATATATGAGAGAGAAATATAGATACACTTACATGCACACACACACACACTCTCTACATACATTATACATTTAAAATTTAGCAGTTCTAAGAGAAGATAAATGATAAAGAGGGAGAAGAGTAGAGGACCCAGCACAGAACCTTACAGTATATCTGTGTTAAATGTACCAACAGCAGAGGATGCAACCTTACTTTACAATAAGATTTACTTTCAGGTAGTTGAGAGGCCAGAAAACAGTATTATCTCCAAAGTTATGTCTGAAAAAAAAAATTTAAAAAAAAATCCAAAGTTAAGATTTCAAAATAAATCCAAAGTTAAGACTGGACCTCTGCTTAATGTTTCATCTGAAGGATGACACAATCAGGAGTGCAACATATCCCTAACGGTGCTCTGCAGTTACCTGGAGTATAATAAAGCCTACAGTCTTTTGGTCTTCCAACAGCAAAAGTGAGTTTGTTACCTGTTGAGCATTAACATCACAACTGGTAAATATGCACAACATTTCTTTGCATTGCCTTATGATAATATATTATTGAAAATTCTCCTCAAATCTCTCACGTCTCCCTTAATATATTATCTTTTCTTGTTTGTGCCTCTATTTAATCAAGGGTGTAAAAAAGTTCTGTCCACATCTATTGCACAGAATGGCCAATGGAGATCAGTGCTCTGCCACAGAAATCAAATAAAAATAAAAATAAAATATACTCAGTCGTGGAGACAACATCATGATTAATACAAAACATCTACCTTGAATGCAAGTTTCATCTGCTTTACATACATTAACACTTTCCCCAGGGATTCAGAATCACTCCCAATACTTGTATTAACAAATAGGATAAAATATTCCTGTTTGCACAATGTGATATTTTGCAATTCAAGACACATTTGATGCAATGAGGAAATACCTTATTATCAGCTAATTCATATGTCCATAAATCACTCTAACCTATATAGATATTGTCAATAAACCTAGAGACAATGGCAAACTAGTCTACTTATTTCTAGACTTGCCTAAAGACTTCAACACAGTTTGCTACAGCAAATTTCTACTTCAAATGTCCTTATTAGATCACTCTTAGCCCACCCTTCTGTGATTCAAAAGCTACCTATCCAATAGGTATCAGTTAGTAAAATGGCACTCCACCTTCTTTCTATAACTCCCAGTCACCACTTGTGTACCACAAGTCTCTATCCTTGGTCCCTTCATCTTTAATATTCTCACTAACACCCTCCACACAGCCACTCAACATGCCTCCCAAATACAGTACTCAGATGACTCCACACGCACATCTGACAATGTGGCTGACCTCCAAAAAATTACTCAGGAAGCTTTAACAGCAACTGAAACATGGCTTTGTAAGTCGGAACACATGCTCAACCCCCCCAAAAAACATCAAACTACTACTTTTTCCCCAAATTCCTCTCCCATGAAAAAAACAAATTTAAAGTCCTCTCTCTTGGTAATACAATCACTGAAGTCACTTCTCATAGCAAATTATTAGGGATGATGGGGGTTGCTAATCTTAAATTCGACCTGCATATACAAAATTGCATAAGAGAAACTCATCAAAAACTGGGGATGTTTTATAGAGACAAAAAACTTTCTCACCAATGACACTAAAGGTATACTTGCTACTACTTACCTCTTCCCCCACACTTCTTTATGGTGCTCCCATCCTTAAGGCACCACAAAAATCAAAACTTGGACAATGCCATAATAAAGTTGTAAAATTTGCAGCGATATCCCTTTCAGAACTCATCACTATATAGCACTAAATCACCTACATTTGTTATAACTATCCCATCACCTAACATATACACAGCTTCTCAGCACCTATAAAACTTTCCAGAATCCATCTGCTTGTCCAGCACTAAATAATGTTACCTACACAAATATGTTTCTAGTTGGTCAATACAATGCAATGACCAAAAACTCGAGTCTGTCCACAAACCTATCAAATCTGCTGGATTTTGTCTGTACTTGTACCATGTTACTAAGGCTTGGAACTCCTCTCTATCCATCAGGACAGTACCCTCCCTCTGTCCCATCCTTCAAAACCATTCTGAAAGAAGTCCTAGCCAAAAGCTGCCTCTGTTCTTGCTCAACAACAGGATAAACTATATCCCTAAATGTGGACAAATGCCTATTGACACATTACATCTCCTTACTTTCCCTTCTATTCTCACTTCCTTACTTCTATCACTCTCTCTCCCCTGGCTTGCTCTCTAAATATACCATAAGCCTGCTTTTCTTTCACTTCATATTGTAATTCCTGATTGTATTATACTAACTACCTTTAATTTTGCTATAAACTGGCTAACATTTCTCTAACTGGTAAATCATTTTCATGTAACTTGTTTCTATTTTTAACCAATGTTTTCATACTTATTTGGTATAATTATTTAAACTGTATTTGTTTTTTGTATGACTTTTAAAGACTGTACAATTATTGTTCTTAAAATGTTTTGTAATACTTTGGAGCTTTTTCCCTGGGCCTCCGCTGAAAACGAGCTCCTATCCAATTGGACTTTCCCAGTAATCAAACGTGAATAAATATATATATATATATATATATATATATATATATATATATATATATATATAATTTCGAAATACTGACATCCCAAATTTCAGTATTTCAAAATCACAAAGCCGAAAACCCAAGCACAACTCACAAATCCAAAAACACACAACCGCGAAATTCAAAATCCCGAAACTACGCTACTCATACAGTACACACAAACACAACCCCCCCCCCCACAATCAAACAAATGCATCTACACTACATATAAGTAGAGGGGCAAGCCACCCTGCACCCCCCACACACCCACTACTTATATATTCTAACTCCAGATCGCACAGACAGAAAGACAAACGAAAATGACATACACACATCTTACAGTCTCTCACACACACACATCACAGTCACAACACACACTTACACACACTAAAGCCCCAAACCAACAAACTTACTCACACAAACTTATCTAAATTCAACCCAAACATCCACACACCGCTTCTGCCGGTTTCGGAACTTTGAGTTTTCGGCTTTGTGATTTCGAAATACTGAAAGTCGGGCTTTCAGTATTTCGAAATTACAAAGTGAACCCATATATATATATATATATATATATATATATATATATATATATATATATAAATATACATATATATATAATATATATATATATATATATACATACATATATATATATATATATATATATATATATATATATATATATCTGTGTACACACATACACCCACACACAAACACATACACACACACATACATTGATATATATATATATATATATATATATATAAAAAATCAAAGACCACCATTTCCTTCCCGCAATCTGTATTTCTTAGCAATATCTGTAATGTGTGTGTGTGTGGTGTGTGTGTGTGGGGGGGGTAATGCCACATGCTTTAACTCTCAGATTGTTCATGAACAGTAATGTCATTTAAATTAATTTTATATACCCTTGATAAAATAACTTCCTTGTTGCACTTGCCACTTTTTTGTAGCCTTCATTGGGAATATCTGCCCCAGGTTTCAATAAACTCCATGTAGGAATAGTGTTATTCCTACATGGAGTGAATGGTATTCGTGTCCACATAGCCTTCTTAGCAGCGTGCCTTTTATATTAATGAAGGCGCGCTACTGAGAACGGATCTGCGGACATGAACACTGAATAAGTGCAGGGGGCATGTTGCATTAGTGCTCACAGATCCAACACGCCCCCTGCACTCTCAGAATACCGTAAGGCATTTTTAAATGTTTTCAGTGTCCGTGGACACTGAAAGCAACTAATGACAGCAAAACAGTGTCAGCGGACGCTGAAATAGGTATTGGAACTTGAAATAAATATAGGGGGTGTGTGATTGGTACTGTCACACACCCCCTGCATTGTGAAAGAGCTGTACGGCACTTGACAATGTTTTCAGTGTCCATGGACACTGAAAACAGGATTGTAAATGGGAAGCGATGCAAGGTTGTATGTGACAGGTACTGTCACACCCATCATGC